>NC_063190.1:23058864-23271364 GCF_017589495.1 Alosa alosa | reverse complement strand
CACACACACACAGAGAACGATTTGCACAAAAAAGTTGACATGGTCACAAAAATGCCACAGAATACACACACAGATCCACTCACATAAATGCCACAAAACACACACACACACACACACACACACACAAACACAACACCCATAGACACACAGGAACACACTCATTCCAAAATGCCACCAAATTCACCCACAGCGAAGCGGTTGAATAGAGCAAATCCTGTTCACCGAAAACATGACAAAAATATGCCTCTCCGATGACATACATCAAAAAGACAGGTGCCTGGGATAGTTTTTAAAATTCGTTGTTACTGACTATCTAAATTTGTGTTTTTCGTTTGGAGGGATTTAGGGGGGTTCAAAGCGGGGTCTGTTCCTTTAAGAACCCAACTAGGTCGCCTGTTTCCGTGGCGTCGGTCATGTCTGCGGGAGAGCTGACCTGATTGGTGCTGATGTTTAAGGGAGCTGATCTGATTGGTGCTGATGAGGTCCATTTCAGAGGGCCCGGCGCATGTGGGCCAGGTGTCACAACGCATCGTTTCCATGCCGACGCACCACAATGGGCAGAGCACAAAGGGCCCGATGCCTGATTCCAAGCTAAAAAGTAAAAAAAAACAAACACACTCCCACAGACACACACACACACACACACACACACACACACACACACACACACAGCCATGGGCTCTTACACAACAGAGTGCAAAACGAGGGCTGGCCTTCTTCTCTAATGATTCTTCCAATTCATTAGTGTTGAACAGTTGAACAGTCAGACATTACAGTCAGCGATTACCTCACCAGACTCAAGCACCAAAACAAACACAGTATTCTTAAATAATGCAGACATCATTTCACAGGGGCCTCTCCATAATGACGCATGATGCAGACATGCACCTAATTACAGGCAGCAAGATGACCCAAAAAAAGCTCCCTTCCGCCTATTTTTCCATCCTCTTGTTCTATCGGTCACCCATGTGTGTCCATCTGTTGTAAACGCTGATGGCTCTGCTGTTGTTATGATCTGAATTGTGTTCCCCTCCCAATCGAACACCAAGCTGCCACTGAGGATAACACCATGCCTGGCACTGTAAGCACAAACAGGTTGGCACAGGATGCAGAGATACCCTAGGCTGGCACTCGAAGCTTCGGCCTGCTCGAGCGGTGTGTGTGAGTGTGTGTGCGTGTGGAGACTGGGCAATGCTTTTCCAGCAGGCATCCATCCCCTTGAGCGCGCTCCATGCAGACGCGGTACGCCTTATTGAGTGCACAACAGGTGTCATTGCTCAGTCATCTCGTTCCCAGCCCCGCGCTGGGCAAGTCTCAAATGAGGGTAATGCAGTGGCTAAACTGAATTTAGCCTCCCCTAAGATCAGAGAACAAATTGAACAAAAGGGGAGGCACAATAGGGGCTTCTGAAAGCTTCTGGCACAGACCTGACACAAATCCACTCACACTCCTACACTTACACACACACACAAACACAAACACACACACACACACACACACACACACCACTGACTCACAGAGACTTGGACCCTGCTTTGCCACTACAAAGCCAAACGGAAACATTTAAGAGAATACTTTAATTGGTGGATGACAACTACAACACACATAATCAGAGAAAGAGAGACTCTTTGTTTAAAATTGTACATATTGTATAAGCATATTTACATTTGTGGTATTATATTTCAGCCTATTCAATATATATTTGTGTAGCCCCTTTATTTCCATTGAGAGAAGCTCAACAGTGACTGCACACCTCCACAATGGCCCCGGGGGGATGAATGATACATTTAGCCTTCATTTTCTCTTGATAATTCATGGCCTCAGACCAACCAGCTGCCGGGTGAATCGTGACCATAAAACATTTAATTGCGAGCAAAAAACAAACAGAAAAACACTAAAAAAGATTGTACAAATTCTTTTTTCAGAGTGAGGGAACTACTCATGCCATCAACCATTGCTACCAATACCTTTACCAATGTTTTTTAACTCCTACAACTGTACACTTAAAGAATTTGGGTAGTGTAGTACTTCTCTGTGAAATCGCAAATAAAACATAACATGATATACAAACCTGTGGCGTCTAGTATACAATCACTTTACAATCTCATAGCTTGTGGTAAGTCTACATGGAATGCTTATGATTTGATGGATCATAATCAAATAATATCTATTTCTCTCAATGGAGAACATGAATGGGATTTTTACTTCCAGAACCAGAGTAGGCAGTCACTATTCAGTTCTATTAATCTACAATAGCAACTAATTAAATGGGGGAACCTAAATGCTATTTGCTACAATATATGCTTCTATACACCCAATGGAGAGTGTGTTGGAATTAACTTTCCCAGAGACCAATGATTCAAACTAATTCAATTCAATCGTTAGATTCCTCCAATAAAGAAAGTGCAGGTATACAGATCCAATCATCCAATCAGAATTTTAGCAGTGCACAAATGATTAACTACCAAATACCCAAACTGCACCTCTGGAGGAAACTAATTGTCCAATTAGCCAGTCTGGGCAGAGGCATTTACTCTGCTCCAGCTTCATCAACAATGCTTTTGTCAAAAGAAACACACACACACACACACACACACACACACACACACACACACACACACACACACACACACACACAGAGAGACAGACAGAGACAAGTAGCAAGGGTGACCGCTTGGCTTAACTAATTTGACAACTGCTAGAGTTCATTGTTTTTTCTAAACTAAAACATAACGCACAAATTATTGGGGGTGTAAGCTGGAAATTGGCTGAGTGTGTGTGTGACCCAAATAATTGAGAACTTGAGTGCCTATATGTATGTGACCATAAGTTCCAAGTAATACCCTGTGTGTGTGTGTGTGTGTGTGTGTGTGTGTGTGTGTGTGTGTGTGTGTGTGTGTGTGTGTGTGTGTGTGTGTGTATGTGTGTGTGTGTGTGTGTGTCACTTTGTATTGACGTGAGAATGTGTGTCTTTGAGTCGGGGTTGCCTGTTTGTCTGAGCTGGAGCTGGAGCTGGACCTGGGGGCTGCTGGCTAAAGTAGACTCTAAGTGCCTCACTTTTCAGCCCTGAGGTCTTTTCATTCAACCCTCCATTAGCCCTGATCCATACAGGGATCTATAAACCTGCAGCTGGGCTGCCACTGTAGCCCTTAAGGCTTCATTAGTGAATGGTAAACTCACCCTGGAGGCAGAATCTACCACTCCTCGTCCCACCTGATAGACACACACACACACTCAGTCATACTCACACACTAACAGCAAAACACACAGACCCACTTATATACAGACACCATGCTTCTCACACATCCATGCAGTCTTTACTTACTGTAAGTGCAAACACAGATACAGCCACATACACACACATGCACACACTCATAGACACACACTCACACTCTCTCTCACACACACACACACACACACACACACACACACACACACACACACACACACACACCCACACACACACAGACCCACAGCTCCCTGGAGGAGTTCCTCTATCCAGCTCTCAGATGACTTGTGCAGATGACTTTGTGGTGCGATCTCTCAGCGGCTCCTTGGCCGCCACCCTCCTGTCCTCCTCTTACCCCTCGCCAGCCCCCAACCCCCTTGTCTGACTGATCCTTTGGCATTATGGACTCGGGGACTCCAGGGAGGCCTTAAGTGAATAAGTACACGAGGTTACACTGGTCTATTTCATTACACGCCATCTGAGCGCTGACATGCGACATCTGTGGTATATTCGGTGACCTGTGACGTCGGACGCTGTCATCACCACCAAGGGCCCTCAAAGACAGCCGGCCGGCTCAATGGCTCGCATCGTAAAACAACACAATTACCTGAGTACTCAATAGCTAACTGCCAACAATTAATGTCAAGCCTTCAGTTAGAACGATATTAATCAGTAACTGCCATTTTGTCTGTCTACCTTAAAAGCACACAAGCAAAAGGATCATGTGTGTGAGAAAGACCAGAATGGGATGTTCAACAACCTTTGCCATTGGCTGAATGGCTGAATTTGAAATACTAACTTGAAAAGTGCTTTGGAACCTCTATTTACAGTAAATGTGCACCATTAACACTTACCATGATTGATTTAATACTACAATATGACACATACAGGAACTAAGGAACTAAGTCTAACTTCGTTCAGTTTCATTTTTACCTAAGTGTATTGAAATAGTCTTTTGCTGGCCAACAACACCCTGTTTTTTTACAGTGTCCGGTCTGATGAATGTGTGTGAGTGTGGAGTTCCAGTGGACCATGCCGGATGCCTGCCAGATTGAGCTGGCCGCCATGTTGTTCCAGGGTATGATCCCTGGCTTCGCAAAGCACACAGGGGGGCGGTCAGTCACATCGGTGGCCTTGTCGTTGGCAGGGGCGGGGGTTGGGGGGGGGGAGGGGAGCAGCTAGCAAACAAACTTTCCGCTCCATCCATCACAGTGGGGATTAAGGACATCCGTGATTTAAGGTGAAACGCTGATTAGAGAGCCACTGAGCATTTGTCATTATCTCATTATCATCACACTGACGAGGACAGCGGCACGAGAATCACATCGACATGACTGGAACAAGCGGAAGAGGATAAGAACATTCACACTGATTTATGTGTGTGTGTGTGTGTGTGTGTGTGTGTGTGTGTGTGTGTGTGTGTGTGTGTGTGTGAGAGAGAGAGAGAGAGAGAGATAGAGCGAGAGGCAGCTACTACGTGAGTCATGTTATGTTATGAATGATTTCATGATGACAGTGTCTTCATCTTTAATACCTGACTGACATTCTTTCAGAGAACCACGGCATCCCTCTGCTTTTTCTCTCATGGCAATAATGACAGAGTACATGGGGCTGGTCATAAATCACTCCATTCTTATGACTTGTGTGATTTAAAGGTCAGGCTGTGTGGTGTTTCGCCCCATAAGAAAAGACAACTATTTATCAGTGTGGAGCTAAACTCCAGGGGCCACGTGACGGCGCTGCTTGTCTCCGTGTGGACAGAGTTCAGGAGAGCATTTAGGATTATTTAAAGTCTCTAGGAAACCTCCCCCACTCATATATAGGTTATACTCCCTTCAGGACAAAAATGTTAGCTTCACAATGTCGCTAACTACTGAACGGCTCCTTCAGGACAAAAATGTTAGCTTCACAATGTCGCTAACTACTGAACGGCTCTTTTCAGGCACATGTTCACAGAAGCTTTACATTCTCCCCGGGCATTGGGCTCCATAAGTAGCTTTCATCAGTGTTTCCAATGGGTTTTTTAATGATGGTTAAGATGACAGAATTAAGCAGGGAACTCAGCCCTGGACGGGACCGAATATTGTGTAATGCCATTTGGACTATGGGATTGCCCGGTTCCCTGCCATGTCCTTGATGCGACCTCAGTTTTGTCCCTCGGTTGTGTCCCTAATGAAAGGTGTAGGTTTTTGAACATTCTAAGTTCTGCAACAATTGAAGGTTCTAAAATTCTATGTTGAATTCAATGAACCCAGATATTCTTTAGAACGTTCATTTCTCAACATTCCCGACGGTACTCCTTTAAGGGTTAACAGGACGAGGACTAAGGTGGATGGAGGAACTGAAAGGATGAGAAGGTGTGAGTGGGATGAACTGACATATGCACGGATGCCCAGAGTCCTATGGCAGCCGCTCCAATAAGACAAGAGCTCAAGACTTTTAGTTCATTAATTTGGATATGAACCTAAAATGCCATGACATAGTAGTGTGTGTGTGTGTGTGTGTGTGTGTGTGTGTGTGTGTGTGTGTGTGTATGTGTGTGTACTTGTGCACGTTGCGTGCCCTGTGGTCTGATAAATGCAGATGGACACCAGACTGGCACATTGGCATTTCAGCGCCAGTGAACCATCATGGCGCCATGAGATGCCACCCTCTGTCTGTGTCTGTCTCTCCCTCCTTCTTTTTCTCCCTCATTTATTTTGTGTGTATGTGTGCGTGTGTCTGTGTGTGTATGTGTGTGTGTGTGTATGCCTGTGTGAGTCTCTCTCTCTGTCTCTGTGTGTGTGTGTAGAGGGAGGGCACCTTGTTTTGAAACACAATTAAAGCCGTTGTTAATCAGCTCATTGCAGCGACACAGACTCCATGGAGACATCATCATAATGATCTGATTATGGGCCAGTTTAAGGGCCACTGGAAGACTCAAACACACACACACACACACACACAGAGAGAGAGAGAGAGAGAGAGAGAGACACAGACACACACACACAAGGTGTGTTTCACTGCAAAAGAATCTGACATGACCAGACCACAAAGCCACTAAACTCTCAATGAAGCATAGCACTAAGCTCTCCAGACCAACAAACCATTTTGTTTTCTTAATGACATGGGGCATTTAAAAAAAAGATGCTAACAGTGACACTGCTTAATTCACAATCTCCAAATCCCCTGTTATTAAAAGGCAGCTCATCTGTCTCCATAGCTTTAGCGCTCCATTGATCTAGTAATGCAGGTCTGGATCATGTGTCAGTTCGGACGTAATCAAAGCCCAGCTTAGGCGGCGGACATGTAGGACATGAGAGCCCATCCAATACCAGCCAGAAAGGCTGTAGTGTCACTTTACACGTGCAACCAGCCCAAATCAATGATGCATCCTGTGCATGGTACATCCTGTGCATGGTAGAGACATATTCAGACACTGGCTATGTGCAGACAGCAATGTGGACAGATAGGCACATGCACAAAGACAAGCACAGATGGACACAGACACACACAAACACTCATATGCACACACGCGCGTGCACCCACACACACACACACACACACACACGACGCACAAACAGCTCAATCAGATTTATTCACATCAATGTCACATCTGCCCCCATATTGTCAGACACTGATGACATACAAAAAAAGCCAAGAAGGAAGATGATTTCCTGAGGGTGAGAGAGGAGGAGATAAGGAGGAAAAGGTCATTGACATGAGCAAGGACAGAAAAAGGTACATCTCTTTTGTATTTTATAGACTTTATCTCTTAGTATAGATTGTTTTTCCCCTTGGAATGTATTCTTGTAAAAATAGACCTCTTTGTTGAAATTATTACTGGAAAATGTTTTAAACAAGTCGGCAGACACAGGTCACTGTGTTTTTCCAAGGATTTTCAAATGTCGCTGGTCGTGGGAGATTATGTTTGCAAAAAGGCAAAGCTCCCAATCATCCAATCATACCTACATATCCCGTCTCTTTGGAGCTGTTTATGAAAACTAGACTTAGACTTCAATCAAGTACAATTAAAGACTAGAGACGGTGTTTACACATACATACCCACACACACAAACACACCCACACACACACACACACACACACACACACACACGCGCAGTAATGAAAGTGAATGATTTGCGGGTAGATCTTGTTTTTGGGCTCTTGATTGTACCCCTGTTCTTGTTTCATGGGGACTGACAACAGTGTGACTCGCCTTCCATTTTCCTTCCTTTGAGCGGAATTACAGGCATTCCCACCATCATTAGTTCATGTTACGTGGCTTCATCAGTGATGGGAAACATCAACCTATGTGTAATGGAGCAGACAAAGTGTTTGGAATGCAGTTGTCGATGCGCTCCTCTAATCTGAGCAGCTCACTATGTGCACATTGCAGTAGCATTTCATCATGCTATGAGCTTATTTATTTGAATGTTTTAAGTATCACTGATTTGATCATTTATTTCTCTCTGATGACAGGGGCCTTTGAAGTTTACATGTGAAGTAATGCTGCCATCTAGTGGCTGCTTTGTAATATTTCTAGCTTTTGAACTGCCCACAGAATGTCTGTTACTGATTTCGCCACACGGATGAGATTAGTATCTACCAAAGATTCTAGAACAGAGCTCTGTTCTAGAATCTTTGTTATCTACATGATTTTGAAAAGAATTGGGTGTAGATTACATTACCAAAGCTCGTAAGAACAGACATAAAGGTTGTCCTTTTTGGACAGGGGTGTAGTGGTAAAATAAAAGGTGGGTAAACTATGAATTCTGTGATCACGGTAAGCTGGACTGCACCATGCGGTATCAGATTTTTTAAAAAGGCATTCAGAACATGTTTGGTGATGGCAGAGGTTATTGTCCAATGTTTATAACAATACCAGTGGTATTAAATGGCTCCTGGAGTGTTGATGAGTTTACATATTGTGAATGTGGATAATACAGTGTGATTTTTAAATGTTAAAAGTTGTAATTGGTGAATAAACTCTTTTGAGAGGTGGATAAACTCTAATAAGGGATAAATTCTATTTCTGAAATTTCAGAGGAGGGTACTGTGTTTACTTGCGTTTAGCCTCCACTGCATCCCTGGCTAAGGAGAAGGGGAAAGGGGGGGGACTTAGCTATACTCTCTTGTTCATGTTATGAAGATGGCAGGAGATATAGTGTGTGTGTGTGTGTGTGTGTGTGTGTGTGTGTGTGTGTGTGTGTGTGTGTGTGTGTGTGTGTGTGTGTGTGTGTGTGTGTGAAATGAATATCCATACTCATACTGTATGCTGACTTTTGTTTCTTTCTCTCTCTTTCTCTTTCTCTCTCCATCTTTTTTGTGTTCATAATGGATGATGTCTTCTTCACAGCTGGAGTGCAGGGTTTCTGTGGAGATCTCCCACGGCATTAAAGATGCATGAGTTATCCACTGCCACATTATGTTCACTAAGAGGCCAGTCCATCTAGTACATATCACACACACACACACACACACACACACACACACACACACACACACACACACGTCTGACTGATGGACCTGATACATATACCACACACACACACACACACTGCTATTTGGTGTCAGACCCAAATCAATGAATTTAACTTTTGTTGAAAAGACTTCAGAGGCCACTGATGCTTTAGAGCTTCCCTCTCATTCTCAGAGGCCACTGATGCTTTAGCGCTTCCCTCTCATTCTCTCTTTCCTCACTTTGTTCCTCCTTTCCTCCCCTCTCCTTTCTCTCAACATAACGACCGTAACATCATTTTCGTGAAAATCATCTGAATCAGTGAAATTTCCTGGTAATCACCCTCATCTAGGTATTTCATATATGCACCGATAGTAATTTCCTGCTATTCGGGGATCCAGACTCATGACTGATGAATAATGCAAGTAATGTAATTACCTCATTTAATCTCACCTGACTGTTCAGTGCAAATATTATTTTTAGCTCTGTGACAGTGCAATGGCATAAGTCTGCCACTAGATGGCAGTAATGTACCAGCATCTTTGTGAGAGCCTTTGAAGTTTCCTGATCCCTTTGAATGAGAACTTCAGTTGAGCCTGGCTGGTCGACCTAAAGATGCGGCACAAACCCAAGAGAGTAATTCAGAGATGTGGGTTTTAAGCAAACTCCTCTCACGCTCTGTTCCCAAGTGAGCCACCAGGGACCTTTAAATTTATTCATTATGTTTTCTGTCATGTTTCATTAAGAACCGCCGCACGTCTGAGATGCTCGCTCTAGTGGGAGTGCTAACACAGCACCACTAGATTTTTAAGCAAAAACACTTGTGAATGAGGGCAACTCTCTGAATTATGGGGTAATGGAGGGGATTAGGTAAAAGTCTGAGTAGGCCACTCTCAGTTTGTTTGTCAAAGACAAACACGAGATGGGAGTTTCGGCGCATGCACACACACACACATAGCACGACACATTGGGCACAGTCAGAGTCAGACACATCACACACACCACACACACACACATACGCACGAGCACGAGTGGGCAATCACTTCCAGGTCAGAAAGAGATACAATCAGGGTGGAACGCACAGTTCCTTGTCAGAAGGTCGACTGAAGTCATACGAGGGCAGCCTCGTACCTCACTATCACGGGCATCCACACGAGATAAGACACATGGGTGGGTGTGCATTAGGAGCATTCAGGCTGTAACCTCACATATGAAATACAGAATAAAGTGCTACCGGAAGGTTTTCAGACCCTTTGAAGTTTTCCACATTTTTTTTGTGTTTCAGTCTCATCTTAAAATGGATTCAGGTCATTTTTTGTTTAATCAATCTACACACAATACTCTAATACTCCACAAAAAAGCAGGTGTTTGAAGTGTTTTGTAAATGTAAGTTGTAGAACCATGCCTGTAATTTCCTGTGATTTGAACTCAAAGCAAAAGGCTGCCTCACATCTGTTCAGGTTTTAATTAGGCAGAAATTGTTCCATTAAGAAATGAGCACCCTTTTTAACTCAGGTCTCTGGAGTGGAGAGGAGTGCAGACTGCAGATGAGGTTCATGATGGGGGCATATACTTTATTCTTTTTCCCCCCCTTTATTCTCTTGAGAAACAAACTCATTACCTCATATCAGCTCATGATTATTTTCCTTTGTATGAAAGGGCTGTGTCTCACTGAGGTCTGTGGTAGCCTGGCTAGCGCCACCACTTCTCAATGAGACGTGGTCTGGGAACCAAACGTTCATTTTCTCGTATTTGAAAAAAATGCTCAGATCCGTTTATTGGGTGCCACGGATGTCTATCAAATGCGTCTGTGCATAGCTCATCATCGTCTTGCTTTCCCCCCTGTTCTGTGATTGGTTCCCTATCTCAGGCGAAAATTTGCTCCATGGTTTCCAGGCTGCCTTAGCAGCGTGAATCAAATCGCGCGCAAGGCAGCATGGGAACACCCAGGCTAGCTCTGTGGTCTGACAAAATAAACTCATGTCCACTAACAAATGTGTTGTTTTATGTATTTGCTCATAAAGTGATGGCAGATTGTGAGAGGACATTTTGGCAAAATGCCTGTATTTTTGTCCTGACTTTGATTAACAGCTGTTATCTGTAACAATGTGAATGTGCAGATCAACTGCTGTGAGCTAGCGCCCCAAACATGCTGTGTTACCAACTGAAAAGACTCTTTTAAATGCCCCACCAAGAGAAACTCCAGCTGACAAAAAGTTTTGTGGTTCATAAAAGAAAGCATTAAAGTCCCTCTAAACTTCCGTATCAGCGTATGAACTTGTATATTTTCAATACAGAAATAGTATTTTATCTGTTCATTTCATTTAGTTTGTCTTCTGATTACTATATACAGTATTACTAGGCCTATAGGATTACTATACATTACAATATACTACTTCCTCTCTACAGTCTCCTCTATACTGCATCAGTATTCTGTAGGTGTCCTTGTTTATATAATGAAATCAGACAAACAGAAAAGGTAAATATCCAACAACAGTGCAGTCAGAAAGATCTTTCTTGTCAAGGGTATCTCTGCATATTTATTGACGTTTGAAAAGAGCTTTAGTGGCTTAAATAAACTCATGAGCATATTCCATCTCTCTGCTATCTGTTTTATTTTACTGCAATGTCTAGTCTCACTGTGGAACATTTCAATGCAAGTTTTACTGAACGTGTACTCAGTATATTGTCGAATGAGGTCATAAGACTACTGTAGATACAAAGAAAAAAAGATAAAAGAAGAACAGACATCATAGTCTGCTGCCCTCGAATAACACCATCTTTATTAAACAGCTACTTTTAGTTACATGGAATCTACAAAACAAACCTGCAATGACATGATACTTGGAAATGTTTTGTTTACCAATCAAGTGACCTAGACTGGGCAGGTTTGTTTTTGAATGTTGTTTGTATACGCAGCTACCACCTACTGGAAACTGTTAGCCTGGGTGCCATTCTGAATTTAGTCCCGCCCACAACATTTGAGGTCGGGAAGTTCGGTCTGGCATTGTTCCATTGTGGTGGAAGTATGCTCGCCCTATATCGGGCGGACCAATCAAATCAGGCTTTACGATGATGGACAGGTGAGCAACAGCGCCTGGTCTATCACGTCATCTGAGCACACTTTGATTAGGCTTATTTTTAAGTTTTGAAACAAAAACGCTGTGGCTAGAAGGATACATGGCTTTTAAGACCCCATATGGAAAATTCATATTATTTAATGAGGTTGTATCACTGAAAACGATTATTTCTGAAAACTTTGGTCAAAGTTGAGATGTGGGGAAACTCGTGGTTTCACTTTCATCAAGGGGAAACAGCGCTGTTGCATTGCGACGTGTTCATTTGAAATCTCTGATTGACCACCTGTTTGAGGGATTTGCGACAGCCTTTCCCAGCTGTTTAACATGTTTATAGCATATCACTGTTCAACAGAATTATTTTTAAAAACGGAGGGGATATAGGAGAAGAAGGATGGTTCGTGTGTTTTCTTCCTACACCTCACGGTAAGCTATTTTGTTGCTCTGATTGGTTAGGTCTATCCAAGTGTAGAGGCATTCCCCCCCTGTATCGGTTGAAACACGGCCCATAATTACGTCCCAATGGAGCAGTATCAGACTCATATTCTGACTAGAATTGAGTATGACTGTCAGGCTAGGAAACTGTAGGAGTACTTATTAAAATGAATTACACTGGGTCACCATATCCGAATCCTTGAGAGTGTACTTGAGACTTACCTAGCGCTTTCAGTTGACTTAATTTAAGAAGAGTTTGTTTTATTTTCAGATGTTTCATCATGAAAACAAGCAAATTTGTCCCAAAAAAGAAAATTTGGCTGCCAGTGCATTAAGTAAATTAGTCTTGATAAGACTCTTTAAAATAAGTCAAAGTCAAACTTGATAAGACTCTTTAAAATAAGTTAAAGACTCTTTAAAATAAGTCAAAGTCTTAAATTAAGTCAAAATGATCTTTGGAGAGTGCACTAGGTAAGTCTCTTCATACTAAAAACAATACCAAATATATTTTTGATCTTATGGGGCTTTCCGGTTGTCTCGTAAATCCGCCGCCCGAGTTGGAAAGTGTAAATTACCCAGCTTTCTTGCGGCATTTTGGGCAGGCACGCCCACTTTACCTCGGAGTACTTGAGGGTACCCCGAGGTGGACATACGACCTTACAACATACATGGCTGCGCCCATAGTTGAGATGAGATGGGGTTTTTTTGCATATGTACTGTGTTGGTCATGTTAATGTTGATGTAATGCTCTTACACACTACACTAGATTGATAGATATAGTGAGATAGAGAGAGACATTGCTGCTTCAATCCGGTCACCAATTCATGCATTGCGGTTTTGCTGTGCCTGCAATACAATGTAACCAAAGATAATGAATGCGTAGCAAGATGGGTCGTCCTAGTTCATGTCTATGAGGGCAAAGTGGAGTTCAGTCAGAGACGGGCTCTGGTTCAGTTCCCGCCTGCACAGGGTGTCACTGACGATGACTTACGTTTGAACGCCCGGTTCCACGCCAGACAAGCCGGAGTACAAAATAAACTTGGTGTACACCTTCATTAATGTTGATTTTCTCTCGACTGGAGGGTCATACTATCACGACATTCTACTGAAATAGGGAGGAGGGTTTGGAAATCATGATACCGTGTCCGAAATGTGCATCCATTGCTCAGAAAAATAAGGCTTGGACAAATTCTGGGAAATTCTTGGATTCTGCCATAGACCTCAATGTTAAAAAGAGAGCCCGATCACTGCCTAAATGTGCGGGGGCGTGTACTGCTACCCTATTTGCATAAATTTCCAGGGACAGGAAATGGCCTCTCATGAAGTATCTTCGTAATCAACCATCTTTGATGTAACAATTTGTTTTCCAGCCATTTAGCTAGAGGCTACATGTAGCACAAAACAATAACAATGACTAGCCTCCTGCTAATGCCCCTCGAGAGAGAAAGGCGTTCCTAAAGCCACTTATTCGTACATGTTGTACGGGTGGGTGTACAATGATTTACGAGACAACTGGAAAGCACCATTAATACTAGAAATATAATGCCAGAGGAATTACAGTAGTGGATGGAAAGAAAGCTGCTGGCTTAATGTTGGTGGGGAGATTCCTGGAAAAAACATTGAATCACTTAATCTTTGAGTTCATACAGACCCTCGTACCTAAAAAACCTTACGTGTCAAGGCGTTCTTGAGATATAACACTCAAGGTGTTTTTGACCTTGACATTTGACCTTTGACCTCCAACATCAATTCACTTCCTCTTTAGGTCCATACAAACACTCATCCCAAATTTCAGGCATGTATGTCAAGGCATTCTTGAGTCAAGGCATTCTCGTGCTCAGAATATTCATGGACTTGACCTTTGACCTCCAACATCAACTCACTTCATCTTTGAGTCCATACAAACACTCGTACCAAATTTGAAGCATGTGCATCAAGCCGTTCTGGAGATATAATGCGCAAAGCATGAGATATGGCTGTGACTTTTATTTTGACTCAAGGAAAACACTTCAACAGGATGTGTAGTTTTAGGGAGCGCCAGACTGTATGCATTAGAAGCTGAGACAGTTGGATTCACAGGTGACACCTGTGCCAGTGTTCTGATTAGCCCGGGAAAATCTCTGAGGGTAATTGTTGCATCATAATGCGGAAAGAACATTCTAATCACATATTTGTGATCGTACTCCTCAACAGGTTAAACCGGATGTGTAGTTTTAGGGAGCGCCAGATTGTATGCATTAGAAGTGGAGACAGTTGGATTCACAGGTGACACCTGTGCCAGTGTTCTGATTAGCCCAGGAACTACTCTGGGAGCTTAACGAGCGCAGCTGGCTTTAGGCCTTTATAACATCATTTTTAATCCCCTATTTCTCAAAAAGTATAAACTTTTTTAAAAATCTGAAATAAAAACTCTCTTGCCCCCCTACAGACCTTCAGAATGGTTATTTCAACATGTCTGTACTGTTAAGCTGTTAGAGTCGCATTCATTCTTGAAAAGGTCAAAAGAAAAGGTTATAATAAGCCAGGATATTTCAAGATAGTGGATTCCACCCACTATAATTAATAACACTTGGTTTGATTTTACTTTTTGCAGTACAATGCATGGGTCAAACTTGATCTGTGTTATTCTTTAGTCATTTTTCACATTAACATATTGTAAAACTCCTTTGTAGCAATGGACTACTGCAGCTAAACCAAGCTCCAAGTCTTCGCAAAATCTCATTCGACTCATTGCCATTTGTCTGTGTTCATAAATAAATTTGTTTGTTATTATTTATCCATATTAACTATAATTAGATGAACTATAATCTGCTGCAATTATTTCATGATGAACTGTTTTGTGTGACTAATTGAAGGAGTCCTGTGGAGCATGTCTGAAGCTATTCATAACTACATGGATACCAGCTGGTGAATAGAGGCTCGGATGAAGAGGTGCAGAGTGTGTGACTGAAATGTCTAGCGCCAGAAAATTAGCGGATTTTATCATAAATTTAGCAGATAGGCCGTTTGACTTATGGTGCAGCGATTATTATTGAACAGTGTACCTTTGAATGGTTGTGTGGCCCCATGGAGTGCATGGTTTGGTGGAGAACTGATACGTACAGGCTGGGCTGGGGCAATAGCATGCAGAATGCCCATAGGGTAGAAGAGTTTCCTGCTGACCAGTTCAGAACTGCTGTCATCATTTCCCCCCACAAAACTACTTCTGGTTTGCAACTTAAACACGTTGATAGAGCCTCTTTTTTTTCAAATAGCTTTGCAAACATTCTTTTCTCCAGAGGACAAGGACTGTTCCTCGGGCCAGACATTGACCTGTTTACATGTAAAGGTTGAGTCAAGCTTGTAATGTTCAATATCAATAAAACAAATGCATAAATAATCAAATTAGCAACACCCATAAAAGTAGACGTATGAAACATGCACGAGGCGGGCGAAACGGCATTGCCAGCAGCAACGTACATCAGAATTACTCAATGTGGCTTGAACAAAAGAAAAGGGCTGTGGGCACAGGTGCCGTCTAATAAAGTCTGTGGCTGATTGGGGCAATTAGTTGGAGGTGCGTTGAACTGAATATGGAAAAAGAAAGGGGGGGGGCGGCAACTTGCAGGACAGAGAGCTGAAACTTCCAAACAATGTCCATTGTCACTCGCATTGTAGATGAAATATGCATTACTGTGAGGCACCGAGGCGACCACCCCACGTTTAGGGAGGTGCGCCACTGGATTAGGTGGTGTCGAGGGAAGGAGATGGCAGGAGACGACAGCTCCGTACAAAAATATAATTTATTTAGTCCATAAACCAACAGGCAGATCCAGGAGCACAATAGGGGTCCAAAACATGAAACACAGGGTTCTTCAGTCGACAAACAAACACGTACCGTACCATTAACTAGGCACCTGGAACCTACTCTTTTTTAGGCTCCCTGGCCAAACAAGGCGACCTTGCATAACTCTGGACCTCACACTCCAACCTTGCCTCACAACAAGCAAGGTTAACTTAATATTAAACAAACAAACAAACTCCATGACTTCCCTGATTTCTGGACCTCAAGCTCTTCCGCATGTCTGCCTGGTTCTCCTGTGTTTCCAGTCTACTGTATCTCTCTCCCATGTGAAATAAGCCTGCCTTTAAATAGGCCAGGCGATTACCCAATTAGGTCTGGGCTAAACCATTATAGGGAATGTGGGGGGTGGTGGTCTGTACCATTAACCTTATCACAGTTAAAATCAACACCTTAATACAGACACATACATACAACATAAACCCATACACAGCCAAAAACCTGGAATAAAGTGCAGATGAGTGTTTGACTGCAGTCCATGCAAGTGTGACACAGGCAGTTTTGCAAAAGTTTGTCGTGGGTGAAAAAGAGAGGACTCCTTTTTCACAATTACACATGTGCCCACTTGCTTGTCGAGGTGCAGAAATGATGCAATGATTCTGATGATGCAGAAATGCATGGCGGGAGGCGAGACTAATCAGAAGTGGGCAGCCGTGGCCTACTGGTTAGCGCTTCGGACTTGTAACCGGAGGGTTGCCGGTTCGAACCCCGACCAGTAGGCACGGCTGAAGTGCCCTTGAGCAACCCCTCACTGCTCCCCGAGCTCACTGCGCCGGGATTAGTGTGTGCTTCACCTCACTGTGTGGTCACTGTGTGCAGTGTGTTTCACTAATTCACGGATTGGGATAAATGCAGAGACCAAATTTCCCTCACGGGATCAAAAGTGTATATATACTTATACTTATATAAGTCCTCAGTCAGACCTGAGTGCCAGACTGATGCCAGCAAGCCCTCCTCCATGTACCAGGTGGTGAGAGTGGAGTCGGAAAAGAAGCCTGTGTATTTTGTACTGAATTGAAATGCAGCCCAGGTCAGAGATCCTATCTGTTTCAGGGAGTGGAACAGAAAGCAATATCACAGGAGATACTATTATAGATGGAATGGAACTTGTGTAAAAGACTGGCTGACATTTCATTTGGCATATCTGTGACGGAGAGGTAGTGCCACTACATGTAAGTGCGTAAGTAATTAATTTACCCTGAACCCTGTGCAACAAGTGACAAATTACTCTAATAACTCTGGTTATTATGCAAAGTCTCATCTGCCCGCTAAGATAATGAGGGATCACTGAGTCTTAGCACCACCAACTGAATACTGTAATTCTGCATCTTAGGGCGCAGAGGAAGGCTGCAAGGTGAAGCCATGACCCCAGGGGGAGAGAGCAGTGAGAGGTTTACCTGTGCTCCCCCTCCTCATCTCTCCAACCGGGAGGACATGTTATATTTATACTGCTGCTACCCAGACAGGGAAATAAAGGGGATGATATTTATAAGCACAGCAAGGACACTTATTTGTGTTTGGGAAGGAGTTTGTGTTGGTCTGTGTGTGTGTGTGTGTGTGTGTGTGTGTGTGTGTGTGTGTGTGTGTGTGTGCGTGTGTCAGAGGTGGAAAAAGTACGAAAATATTGTACTCAAGTAAAAGTACCAATACCTTGATGAAACATTACTCAAGTACAAGTTAAAATACCGATCTGAAAATGTACTTAAGTAAAAGTAAAAAGTAGTTCATTTAAAATGTACTTTAAGTAAAAGTTACTTAGTTACTTTTTTTTTTTTGGGGGTTCCAGAACAACCAGTTTTACCAGAGACTTTCTAATGAGGAGATACAGCACTCAAAAAATCCTCCATAGTAATGCATGGGGTTAGTCAGTTGTCTACAAATATCACAACCCTTCCGCGGCAAAACGTTGACATGTGAGTACATTGAGCCAATCATGTGGTGTGTTGTAAAATACATTGAGCCAATCATGTGGTGTGCTGTGAAGACATCGTGCCAATCATCTGTTGTGATCTCGCTGCTGGAGCAAGATTGGTGTCGTGAAGCCTTACGCACACGCATTTCTGCCGAAATAGATGCACGATAAGTGCCCAAAAAGTGTGTTGCAATATGGTCGCCGAAAGTGGAGGTACTTGCCTGAAAAGGACTTTGGTCCTAGCTCGAGTTGCTGCAGCCAGCAGCTAAGGCAGCCATGTTCATGCTCCCAGTGTGTAGCGCTGCAGCAACTCGAGCTAGGTAAAACCGATTGTTTCAGTTTTGTTCATACCGACAGCACTCGGTGACGTTGAGAAATGGAGATCTATGTGAAAAATCACCGGAGTTCTCCTTTTAAGTTTGAGCAGTAGTTGATTTTCAAAGTTAGTTGCACTCATCCTTGCGTCGCTTAGCAGTGAACAGTAATCCAACTGAAAAGCCCCTCACAGGCAGCTGAGGCAGGGAGGCCAATGTTGAGTTGTTTTTTTATATTTGGAAACAAGCAGAAGGTTCAGCAGACTAAAAGGGCGTCGAACTGGGGGGGAGAGTGGGAAGTATAGGGCCCCAATGGAGGAGAGGGCCCATGAAAAGTGGAATACGGGGGTACAACATTTTCACCAGGCATTAGTAATAACTCAGGTAATCCACACATAAAAAATCCAAACAACTCCATAAGTAGAGTCATGTGTAATGAAGTGGAATAACACAGGGAAAAAGTATTGAACAAGCTAAGAAAAAGCACTAAAGGCAAGGAAAGGGAAGGAACGAGCTGGAATCTGTAAGTAGGGAGAGTAGTTATCCTTTCTATCTGTGCAAATTAATATAAGCTTGGTTAGTATATTGATGGGCTATAAAAAGGTTTTTCATTACCAAGGTGTCACACAAGAAACATTTCATGATGGATAAAAGCAAAAAGCTCTCCCAAGACCTTTGCAACCTTATTGTTGCAAAACATATCAATGAAACTGGTTACAGATGCATTTCAAAACTTCAGAATCTTCAGCAAGCAGCATGGGAGCCATTATCTGCAAGTGGAAGAAACATCACTGCCATGCAGGATCTCCTCGCAATATTTCTGACCAGGGAGTCTGAAGGATAGTCAATTCCAAAAGCCAAGGACCACTCGGAGTAAGCTCCAGAAAGACTTGAAGGCAGCCAATTCAATTAAATTCAATTAAACAGTTCTGGAAGTAACTAAAGATCAGGATTCACAAGAGGGACCCCTGGAATCTGTTTAGAACAATGGGCCAAAATCACACCTGATACTGTGACTAATACGTTTTGTCATACAGGAAATGTCTTGAAGCTGTCTTTACAAACAAAGGCTTTTCCACAAAGTATTGGAGAATTTCAGTACTTTTTTCCTGTGTCATTCCACTTTAATACACATAACTCTTATGTTTGGATTTTTTATACGTGTGTTAATATAATGTGTGGTGAAAATTTCGAATAGACTCACTGGAAATTTAAGCTAATTACTGAAAAAAAAAAAAAATATATATATAAATGTCCACCATATATTTATTTTACCTGAATATTTTAACTTCCAAATTAAATGTCAAAATGAATGTCAGACGAAATTTAAAGTTTGACTGACTGGATTTTGTTTACAAAACATAGTGAAAACTGTCTAAGGTCACTCTCCCTTGCTAAAGAGCTAAATGGTTTAGTCCGCCTGCACGATTCATAAGGTAGTCTATCTTTTGTTTATTTAGTTGAGCATTGCTAGTAGTGGACCGCTAATTGTTGTGCTGCTGGTGCAATGTTTTCTCCAAGAAAGCCAAGTCAGGTTACTAAAAAGAGAGACATCAAAATGAGGGGAAACAACTGCTAATAAACTTCTTTCCAAAGAAAGGTGAGCACAAACGTCAAAACACGAAATCCCATGGTGTTTGCTTGAATATCACAGCTATCATTAGTGCTAAAACGAACTGAGACAACCCATTGAAATAGCGGAAAATACACTTTTGTATGTTTGTAAAAACACTATCCTGTTGTAGGCGACATGCTGATCATTATCACTAGGCTAGTGGTTTAGGGCACGATTTCTTTTCTCTCCCTTTCTGTTTTCGTTAGTCTTAACTTTTTTTTTTACTCAAGTAACGGATGGGATTTTTATGTAGCTGGTACAATACTTCACTCAAAATGTAATCACGTAAAATTTAAAATACCGATTTTATAAACTACTTAAAAAATACAAAATACACTGAAAAACTACTCAATACAGTAACGTGAGTAAATGTATTTCGTTACTTTCCACCTCTGGTGTGTGTCTATATACTGGCAAACAACAAGACATTCGATTGAATACAACAAGACATTCGATTGAATACATTAAACCTTGAACCGGTAAAAAAGATAATCTATGGAATAGACAGAAGAAGATTGAGTATAGGCATGTTCACCCACATGCAGGTAAACAAACAAAATTCATGCCAATTTCATGTGCACACAGTTAGGCAACACCAGCATTGTATTGGCAAGATTACAAATGCAAAGTGTGTGTGTGTGTGTGTGTGTGTGGGGACTGCTCATCAAATAAAACACATTGAGCTGAAGATAAGTGATCCAGGGAGAGAATGCTGCTATTGCATGTAAATAACCTTATTAATTAAATATTTCCCAAAACAGGTAATCTTCTGACACCACGGGAAAGATCTCCTTCGCTCACCACATGAAGTGCATTAATAAATAACTCTGCCGAGCGCTATGCTAATGCACCACAGAGCATAGCTGAAGCTGTACACCAACAAAGACAAGTTTCTCCGACCTGTGCAAAGGACTCTTGGGAGTAGATGTATTAATGAAAGGGTATGGCATAAACAAGACCTGCAAGAATAAACCAGATAATATAGAGTGAACAGAGTGATGCACAGATACATACAAACATATCAGCACAACGTTTTCAAAGCACAGGAGGAAACTGCCTGAAAGAAAGTCGAGACAAAGGACACACAGAATGTAAGAAGATTGAAATGAGTGAACGTGAATAGAAATGACAATTTGTTCTCAGAGAATACAGCCGCAAAATGAAGATATCAGAAAAGCTTTATAATGTATGTGTTGCCTACCTCACTATACAACTCTTTGTTTGGCTGACAAAACCAATGTGGTGTTATACAATATTGTAGCGATTCACATTACACAAGTCAGTTCAATGGTTTTTCATGGGGAAGCGAAGGACTCACACTCCTATAGGACACACAAGGGTAGCCACTAACACACATGCAATACACAATCAGGGTAATCACACACACCAACATGAGGATAACACAGGAGGCACAACCAAATAAGGACTACACACTGACTAATACCCGACATGATAAATCTGTAAATAAAACCTAAAACATGACTAAAGATGTCACATCACCACCACATTAATATCCCCGCATAGCATTCTGGGGGACAGTTAGCAACAGTCCGGAACACACCGACGCTATACGATGTTGAGGTGTGAGATGAAACTGTGCGAGATACACACTGTGGCTTGTAATATAGGCTACTGTAGGAAAACACTGCTAATGGCCATTTAAGTGTCTGCTGAATAGGTCCGCTTTCTGTAGCTAGTAGAGTTGTCATGCAGGATTGGATAGTATTTTTTCACACTGGTATTTACAATAGGTCTTTAAATGTTTTAATGTTTTCAAATTGAAAATAAACACATATTTGCTGGAATTTGTTTTGCTGTTGTTGAATGCCATGCTTGACTTCTACGGTAGGATTGCAAGTACCCAGGGACTGGTGCGGGAGTCGGTGGGAAACCCACTGTGGAGACTTGTCCCTGGTTTGTCCTTATGGATAAGGTTTTAGGACAGAGGCCATCAATTCAGCCTCCTGTCCTATTCACCTCAAATCCCTGAGGACACACTAGGGCCAAGAGGAGCAGTGGGTGTCCAAATGGAGGAGGAGGCCAGGCCATGCAGGAGAGAGGAGAGGGGGAAAAAGGGAGGTGAACTTGTGGACCTCATCCGGGAGGATCTGAAGCTGCAGAGGGAGGCTGAGGAGAGGAGGGTGAAGGAGAGTTAAGACAGTGCAGCTCAGTGCCCGGTTTCTTCCACACACACCGTTGGGAATTGTGGCCAAATAGTTCAGTCTTCGTTTTTAATCAGACCAGATGATTTACTTCTCATGGTCTGAGAGTCGTTAAGGTGCTTTTTGGGAAACTCCCGGCAAAAAATGGCTTCCATTTGTCCCCTCTACCATAAAGGCCTGATTGGTGGAGTGCTGCACTGATGTTTGTCCTTCTTTACGCTTCTCTCATCCTCTCAGAGTAACGCTGGATCTCATTCATAGTGACCATTGGTTACCTGTCTGACCAAGGCCCTTTGTCCCGGATTACTCAGTTTGGCCAGGTCTAGGAAGACTGCTGGTTGTTCCAAACTTTTCCATTTGAGAATGATGGAGTCTACCGTGCTCTTGGGCACTTTCAATGCTGCAGAAATGTTTTTGTATCCTTCCCCAGATCTGTGTCTTCACACAACCCTGTCTCGCAGGTCTACAGACAATTCTCTCAACCTCGTGGCTTGGTTTTCACACTGACATACAACCCCAAAACAGAAAAAGTTGGGACGTTGTGTAAAATGAAAATAAAAACAGAATGTGATAATATACAAGTCTCATAAACCAATATTAACAGCAATAAGGACATAGACAACATATCAATGTTGAAAATGAAAATTTGGACTATTTCATGGAAAATGTATGTTCATTTTGAATTTGATGCCAGCAACATGTTTAAAAAAAAAAAAAGATGGGCATGAGAATGTTTACCACTGTTCTGCTTCACCTCTTCATTTAACAAAATTCTGTAAATGTTTAGGAACTGAGGAGACTATTTACTAGTTTTGAGAATGAAATGTTGTCCCATTATTCCTGAAACTGAGTGCAGTAAGTATCACATTTTCAGATGGTTAAATAGAGTTGAAATGGATACTGTAACTACATTTTAATGTTGTAAGATTTTCTAATTCCAATCATCAACCTAGAGGACTGCAGTACGTATCACATTTCCAGATAGTTGAATAGAGTTGAAATGAACAACTGATGTTGTAAGATTTACTAATTTAATCATTTAATCTGAACTGTAGACCCGAACGAGTCATCTGTTGACCTTGGGACACCTCAGCTTGACGAGGGGGGCGGTAGGAGCCCATCTCCGCTGCATGTTGATGGAGATGGTGATGAAGAGTTCAACCTAGAGGACTGCAGTACAGTACGTATCACATTTCCAGATGGTTAAATAGAGTTGAAATGGACAGCTAATGTTGTAAGATTTATTAATTCCAATCATCATTTAATCTCTCTCCACAGACCCAAAAAAGTCATCTGTTGACTACGGGACACCTCTGCTGGACGAGGGGGACGGTAAGAGCTCATCCCCACTGCATGGTGTTGGAGACGGAGCGAGACCTGTGCCTCGTCTGAAACTGGACTGGCACAAATACCAGCTTACAGTCGGGAAGCCCACACCACAGGCTGGTGCATGGCACACGGCTGACACTCGTGAGGAGAAAGATGTTATGGAGGAAGAGAGGGTGAAAATCCTGCATGGATTTTTTGAGAGGAGGGGCAATACTACCCAGAATGCAACCACACAGACCACATTGACCAATGAGGAAGAGAATCCCACACCACAGTCTGCTGTGTGGCACACTAAAATCCCTGAAGAGAGAAACGAAGAGAAGAGGAAAATTCTGCACGGATTTGTAAAGAGAAGGGGCCTTACTGCATGTAGGCCAAGGAGGGAATTCAATAAACAATTAAATGGATAGATAGCCTACATAACATTGCAGAAACATTTGTATTAATTGATAACAAATGTCTTTCATGTTAATGCATCTTGTTGTTCTTGTCTCATCTGATATTGACTGTACCAAGAGATCATATACAGTGCCCTCCACAACTATTGGCACTCCATGTAAAAAAATAATCTTCTGCTAGTTTATCTTACAGTACTTTCACAATGAAAACAATGAGGAAAAATCCAAACTAAATGGAAACTACCTCATCTAATACATTTTTCCACAATTATTGGCATCCCTCCATGTCATACTTTGTAAAGCCTCATTTTGCTAATAAAACTGTACCAGTCCTGTCCTATCTCAAGAATACAGTGCAGGGTATCTGAGATCGTTGCTCTTGACAGAACCACTTCAAAGTGAACAAGTGAGAAAAATTAAGCTCGGTCAACTTTTCAGCTGCTGTCTACCGGTCCGAAAGAAGAAGCACAGGAATGAGAGGGTTGACACCAGCAAGAAGAAGAAAAGAAAGGAGGCTAAGCGCCTCAAGAAGGACATGGCAGACAGAAGGAGAAAGGAGGCCCTTGAGTGTGGAGACTGTAGTAGTGTCTCTGGATGAGGTGAAGGGTGGGCCTGCAGAGAGACTTGAAGGTGAAAATGCAGTGATCGCTATCCACCATGCTGAGATGGCTAATGCTAGGCCTGTGTCTCGCCCAAGAGACGAGAAAGAGAACATCAGTGAGCCTGACCAGCAGAGAGGACTGCAGTAAATATAACATTTTCAGATAGTGGAATAGCCTAAAGGAATAGAAATGGACACCTACATTAATCTCTGTTCACAGACCCAAAAGAGTCATCTGATGACCACGGGACACCTCAGCTGGACGAGGGGGCCGGTAGTAGCCCATCTCCGCTGCATGTTGATGGAGATGGTGATCAAGAGTTCAGCAAAGAGGACAGCACAGGCCAGTGCCTGGTGCACGTCTGACACCTCTGAGAAGAGAGACGTGATGGAGGAAGACAGGAGGAAAATCATGCACAGATTTTTTGAGAGGAGGGGCAATACTACCCAGAGTGCAACAACATAGGCCACAATTGACCACTGAGGAAGAGAAGCCCACACCACAGCCTGCTGTGTGACGCACGGCTGAAACCCCTGAAGAGAGAGACATGATTCAATTGAAGAGAAGAGGACAATTCTGCACAATTCAAGTCAAGAGAAGGGGCCTTACTACATATAGGCCAAAGAGGTCATGTAGGGCAAAGAGGGAATTCAATAAATAATTAAATGGATAGATAGCCTACCTAACATTGCAGAAACATTTGTGTTTACAATAAATGTATTGAATTTCATTTAATTTATAAGGCATTGTGTTGTTCCTCTATTATCTTATGTTACATTTGAGTAAAGAGACTGTACCAATAATAATAATAATAATAATAATAATAACTTGATTTTATATAGCGCCTTTCAAGTAACCCAAGGTCGCTTTACAAAAGGAGATAGGGCAGGGGAATAGAGGGGAGAAGAGAGGAGTAGGTAGAAGTGGGGTTGGGGGGCAGGGTGGTTAAGGACCATAGGCCTCAGTGAATAAATGTGATTTTAGGTGCTTTTTGAACGTAGGGCCTGATGGTAAAGCCATCTATGTTCAATAAGACGTCCCCAACTTTCTTGGACAGAGACGGAGGGGCCACCACCATGAGCTCTGTCTTGTTGTTGTTGAGCAAACATATACAGCAGTGCATCCTCCACAATTAATAATAATTATAATAAATAAAGTTGAGTAAAAATATATAAATCTCACAATGAAAACAAATCCAATCTTGAAGGGAAGCAAATTTATAGATAGACAAAACAGCTCTTAGTCTTACAACATTCAATAAAGTTACAGAATACAAAACAAGGGATTTGAGACTTGCTCTCTACAGAATCTCCAGATCATCCATATTCCTGGGTCTTCTTCTGTGCATTTCACCTAGCATAAGATCATGACCAATTTGGGTCTGAAAAGTCAACAGAGCAGTAATTGTCTTTTAACACACTTACCTTTGAGGAAATGTACTCACTGTGTGTGAATAGGCCAGACTCAAATTTGGTGGCCATTCCTATTTCATCTGGAAGTATGCAAAATCTTTGTTTCCAGAGAATGGACTGCATTTACATAGCATTAGTATTAGAGCAGTGAAAGTGCAAATTGATATAAGCTGGGTTAGTACATACTGGTGGGCTATAAAAAGGTTTTTTGTTACCAAGGTGTCACACAAGAAACATTTCATGATGGGTAAAAGCAAAGAGCTCTCCCAAGACCTTTGCAACCTTATTGTTGCAAAACATATCAATGGAACTGGTTACAGATGCACTTAAAAACTTCAGAATCATCCAGCAAGCAGTATTGGAGCCATTATCTGCAAGTGGAAGGAACATCACTGCATCATCAATTGGCCATGCACAGGATCTCCTTGCAAGATTTCTGACCAGGAAGTCAGAAGGATAGTCAGAAGAGTAGCCCAAGAGCCAAGGACCACTCGGAGAAAGCTCCAGAAAGACTTGGAGGCAGCAGGTACAATTGTTACAGAGAAAATCATAGCCAATGCACTCCACAGCCATGGCCTCTATGCACGCTCATCCCGCATGACTCTATTGCTGAAGAAAAACATGTCAAAGCTCGTTGAAAGTTTGCTATAGTACACAACATTTGTACCCTGGAAATCCAGAGTTCTCGCGAGAGCACAATGGAATTGTCTCTGCGAGACACTCTGGCAATGAGCAGTGATGCACGTTACTTTTACCCCTTGCATCCCGGGGAACCAATCAAATCGGCGTATCTGATATATGCAGGCCAGAGGCGAGCTAAACTGATGACGACAGTGCTGCAACGTTGGAGGTCAGTAAACATTGGTCGTAGTGTTATCCAATTGCGTGCAGTGAGATTTTCAAATGCATGCTTGGTGCCGCCCCTGGAGTTGGGCCATAACATTGTTCATGGCCAGACCCTTAATCTTTCTAGATTACCAGGGTCTGGATTTTCCAGGCTACAACATTTGGACAATCCTATGAAATACTGAGAGAATGTATTCTGGTCAGGCATAAGCAAAATTGAACTTTTCGGATGTCATACTGATACTACACACCATATTTGGAGGAGAAATGGCACTGTGCATCACTCTAAAAATACCAACAGTGAGGTTTGGAGGTGGTGGCATCATGGTGTGGGCTGTTTTTCATCTCATGGTACTGGCAGACTTCATACAGTTGAAGGAATGATGAATGGAGTCATTTTATTCCTGGAGAATCTTTACATCCACCAGGATGATGAGGATAAGACATGGCTAGACCTTCCAGCAGGACAATGATCCAAATCATTCAGCAAAGGAAACTCTCAATTGGTTTCAGAGAAAGGAAATCAAGGCCCTGACGGACTGTCCAATTGAACAGTTTTTGAAGTTAACTAAATATCAGGATTCACAAAAGGGACCCCTAGAATCTTCAATATTAAAGGACTATCTGTTTAAATGAATGGGCCAAAATCACACTAGAATACTGATTAGTTTCGTCATACAGGAAATGCCTTGAAGCTGTCATTACGAATAAAGGCTTTTTCACAAAGTAAAAAGTATAAATACTTTTTTTCCTGTGTCAGTCCACTTTATTACACATAACTCTACCTATGGACTTTAATGTTTGGATTTTTTTATATGGGTGGATTATCTGAGTCAATACTAATGTCTGGTGAAAATTTCATGCAATTTCATAGCCTCATTGGAAGTATACTTACTTACTCAAAAAAATGTTGACATGTTCAATCATTTTTTTCCCCGCTGTAAATACCTGGCAAAGTTTCATAAAGTAAAGGCACAGCAACTAGAAATGGAACCGATTTATTCATATATAATCACTCTTCCGCCAAGAAATATATTTCCTCTATCTGAATGGTTGCCAAGCAACATCAAGACACAGCTACTTTAACTTTTGTATCAAGTTATAGACCCTTTCAACAAGGTAAACAAAAACAATGCTTGAACGTTCTATTTGGGCCCCAATCTACTTCCTCTCCATTAAGATAACATATGGAATGTTAAAAAGGAAGTCTTGTGGGGCCAACTATGATGCTGAGCATGGAACTCTCTTGAAAGGGTCCATAGACCCTTTCAACAATAACAACAAAAACAACGCTTGAACGTTCTACTTCCTCTACATTAAGATAACATATGGAATGTTAAAAAGGAAGTCTTGTGGGGCCAACTATGATGCTGATAATGGAACTCTCTTGAAAGGGTCCATAGTAGCGCAATAATATAGAACGAAATGTGGTCAAGGTGTATGTTTATGCTGCATTTTACAACGGCATCAAACGTGATTCAGCCAATCACAATCAAGGACCGGAACTATTCGTTTTAGAGCTAAACATACACACACTTACTCACTGATGACAAAGGTTGCCATGCAAGGCACAACTCTGCCCATTGGCAGCAGTTGGATGCTCAGTGTTGTGCTCAAGGACATTTTTGCTTGGTCATGAGGAGCCAAGTTCTAATTAGTAAGTTTCCAATAGCCTATATGCACAGTTCCTTCCTGGTTACGTTGAACGACTTCTCTATCTCCTGAGATCATGTAGCACACACCTTGCTTTAGTTAGTGATTGTGGGCACAGTTAGGGTGAACGGCCTCCCTGGACCCTGCACCAACTGCCTGACCTTTAACCTGAATGGGGCATCTTTATAGCCTGGCTAACGCCAAACCTCATCTCATTGAGATGGGGTCTGGGAACTACACATTCATGTTCTCGTATTTGAGACGTTGTTTACGAATGCCCAGAGCCATTTATTGGGCGCTACGAATGTCTATGAAATGCGTCGGTACGTAGCTCATAACCGCTTCGGTGTGTCGTCTTGCTGTCCCCCCTCCGTTCTGTGATTGGTTCCTTCATTGAGGTAAAACCAATTCCATGGAATCCAGGCTGCCTAGCAGCGTGAATAAAATTGTGCGCGTAAGGCAGCATGGGAAAACCCAGGCTAGCATCTTTATGGTGTCAACAACTACACAAGCATTGGTATTCAATTAGCCTACTGCAGGTAGCACTTTTTGGCAATTTACCTGATATTTTTTTTTCAGCTAAGCTCATTTCTCTATGCAACATCTGAGGAAGCATTATATAATCATTACCAAAGATAAGCAAGCAATAACGAGACAGGGCCAAACGCTTCTGCTTCCATCCTTCTCTCCTAAATACTTTCAGTCAGGTGTGAAGCACCTTCAGATAAGTCCGTCTTAAAGGCTTGGGAGCAAAGAATGCAGATTAGAGTGCCATTGATGAGTCCCCTCATTGCAACCTCCTCTGCACCTGCCACGAATCAGAATGTCAAAAACTTAGATACATACACAGCATGTCCTTTTTCATGCAAATGCAACTCAAACCCACATTTGATTTTGGTGACGTTGGAATTTTCAGGGATGCTCTTTGGGATGATAAACAGCTGTTCCTTAGCCCACTTCAACATTCTGATAGATTTCAACCTGCCTTGTGTCATGCATACTGATGTAGCTAACAAACCAAACATACTTAATAGCCTTCATAACCACACATCCCGATGAGCTAGTGAAATACCAGGCCACTTCCTTTCCTTCCTTTCATACTAAAGGCAGAGCTGCTCAGCAGACCCTTTTCACTGTTGAATAAGGGACAAACACAACTTGACTAAAGGATTTTTAATAACGAAACAGGACATAGACAAATAATGCAGAAATAATTGTAGATTCTTCAGTAAAAAAAATCCAGTTTTCTACATCTTCATAGAAAAGCCCGTCAGAATAAAAGAAAACGCTGTATTTACTTCACATAATGTACCAATCATGCTATTGACTTTCCATTTTCTATCATGTTATTTACAGGCACATTTGATGACAGCCTAATAACCCATTCCATTCAAACACATAAATGTGCAAACACACGCACGTGTGCACACACACACACACACACACACACACACTCTACTTAAACTGGTTGTCAATGAGTGTGCCCTTCATTTTGGCCTTCTTTGCTTCCAGCTCAGCCTGTGGAAACAAATGGAAAGAATAATGTGACTAGAGACAATCTCAGTCGCTCTGTGTGTACAGCAGACTTTTAAAAGTACCTCTGGCAAGAGGAGAGATGAGGAATGGAGAGGCCAGTAATAGATGAGAGGAGAGAACAAAATTGGCTGTAGTTTCTTCCTCAAGGCAGATACGGACAAAGGAAGAATGAACTCAATATTTTCCTAACTCCATGCAGTACTGGCTTTTAACAAAGCTGTAGAACGGTGAGTTCTACTTTCCTAAAAAAAAAATCCCTAATTACCTCCCAGCCAGAGAGGGTTAAGCGGTCAGTAATCAAGGATCTTTGTCCCAGGGGTGGAACAACAAATGTATCTGTTTGAGATATGCTATTGTTATTGCAACATCAAATAGATATATTGTTTTTTTAAATTCCACAGCTAAAAACTAATGATTTCACCTAACCATTCTAATTTAGCAAATAATATGTACTGAAACCACAATGCAGTGAAAAAAAAAAGCTTTTTCCCTATTAAAGTTAAACTCTGACGAAAATTGATCCCAGGACATCAAATAAGCCATGGAGACAGTATTTTTTGTTGTTGATCAACCACTACAGAGCCTGCTCTATATACGCTATAGCCCCAAATTGCAAACAGTGGATTAGCTAAGGGCGGTGAGCTAAATGCTTTTTAGTTGAAAACCCCTGCTCTAAATGACAATTTTTCGTCTGACGCCGCTATAGAAAGTTACGTTTATAAAGTTAATACACCTACACTTTTAACGGCAGCTTGTTTTCCACGAGAACACTAGCCTGGACTTAAGACTAGTTTGGAAGCACAACCCACACAATGCCAATACATTCAGTGAACTCTGGAGCGAGTTACTTCTTTTTGGAGACGAGTTACTCAACATCCTGTAGCCCTCCACTCTTTCTGCACACATCCATGCTATATTAGTCCAAGAGGCAAGCTTCAAAACTTACCATTTCACAGCTATCTACAGATGTGAAATGACCGCAGACATAATGCAAGGTCTTCCTGTATATTTATGCTCCAGCTGGTATTAGCCTATTAGGTTAGAAGATGTTAATATGACCTCCCCATCATCCTTTCTCATGATCAGTTAAAATGACAGCAGTCTTTTCTACAAGTCAGTAGCAGTACATCATGACCATAATGGACATATACTAAGGGCCAGAAAAGTAATAGGTACAGCCATAAAGCCATAAAACACTGCTTTGATGTAGACGTCAAGGGACAAAAAAACTAGCCTGGAAATATCCAGACTCATTCACGAAGTGAATAGTCTGGGAACTCCTGATTGGGAAACTTTTGCAACAGTTGCAACGCGACGAGCACTAACTTTGAAATCATTAGTCCAACCTTACCAATCACATTGACCAGAGATTCCTAACGTTACTTCCTACTTCGCCTAAACTTTACAAACTGAAAATAAACAGCATCAAAAGTCAGGAAACAATGTATATGGGTCTACCTTTGCTGTAAATAAATTTCTACATTTTTCCAACCGAATCTTTTGATGTTTGCAGGTGTTGCTGCTTCTGTTTATTACTGTATTTTTGGACTAGAAGTCGCACTTTTTTTTCATAGTTTGGCTGGTCCTGTGACTTATAGTCAGGTGCAACTTATATATGAAAAAATATATAATTGAACATGTTTTTAAATGTTCATTTATATTAACTGACATTAACCCTACGTGAAACATTACCGTCTACAGCCGCGAGAGAGCGCTCTCATATGCACAAGTCCTGTGCACTTTCAGTCAGAGAATAGTGCTTGCGCTATGCCTGAAACACACGTGCATACCTAAATCCTCAAATTATGGCCGGGATTCTATTTATAGCCGGACCTCAGATTCAGACAAATAAAAGCCAGTATAATTTTGTTTCAATTTAACTCATAAAAGAGCTCTTCTTAATATTTTATATTGCTGGTTGGTTTAATATTGTTGCCAATGAAAAGTCATTGTCCTACACCATGAGTCTCCAACACTTTGCTCTCAAGCTACCAGTCGCATGCCGCCCCCTTCTGAGCTAGAGGCTGAAGCAGTAACCTACATTTAAGCCATATTGTTGCTGCCAGGCATCAGCCTACGAATTTTAAAAATTAGAAATAAAAAAGTAATCATGCCTAATTTAAAAAATAACTAAATTTAGGCTATCTTAGACCTCCTTTGCTATACGGAATAAGGTTTCCCTTGCAGCACAGCACACATTCCATGAATGAATGAAAGCGGATGCCTTATCTCGCAATAAGTGGATGGAAATCCCAACACTCTTTCATACATGATACTTAATAGTGAACCATTATATACCCCACAGATTTCAGTGGTCATCAGTCGCAATATTTAGCAATTTAATCAAACAGCCCAAACGTAAATTAAATCTCAAATTGAACATCTTCTGCTTTTGATAGCCTACCGGTATGCCGCTCCAAACGAAAAGTAGGCCCATGTCTCACAAACGCAAGAAATAAAGGCCTATGTATAGCTGACTCGAATACAAGCCATGGCCCAAATAAAGGTGCTGTGCTTTACGCAGCCTAAATAAAAGACTCCAGCCATAATTTGAGTATTTACGATAGTCTGTCTCCTAAACATTCCTCACCCGTTATCTAGACATGCATGAAAACATTTGAAAACAAATTTGATCGCTGTTTTGCTACTAATTATCTTTCACGTAATGAATACGCACAGAAAGTGAAAATAGCTTAGGCCTACTATGCGCTTCGTGTCTGTACCCGTCTGTTCATGTCCGCAATCGATTATAACGTTCCTCAAATGGAGAGGTTTGTGTTCGCAAAATTCCTGACGGTTCCTGATCGCTAAACCTTTATTTTTCCTCTGTCGATAGCGGTTGATGTAGAAGCACCTAGGTTATAATTTGACTTCAGCGGTGACAAATCCTGCTGAGAGAGAGAGAGAGCCCCAAAGTGGTCCTGCGCGCGCCTGTATGACTCTGCATGGGGTTCAATTGAAGTCAAGAGTTGGTCCGTCCAGTCAATAGTCCCGCATTCAGGCCACTCCATTATTAGATTAACATCAGACAGCGCTGTAAAATGTGCGCTGTAAAATTGTATGTGTCTGTGTGTGTATATACACTCACAAGCTCCTGCAGTCTCCTCTTACTCATGCCCTTCCTCTCCAGTTGCTTCTCGATGACCTTGGCGTTCTGCGCATAGGAGTCTGCAACCTCCCTCTGCAATACAATCACCAATTACACACATCACAAAACATACGCCACAGCTTCGCTTACACTACCAGACAATCAATGTGTGTAGGCGGGAACGTGTGTGTGTGTGTGGGTGTGTGTGTGTGTGTGTGTGTGTGTGTGTGTGTGTAAGCCAGAGGGATACATAACATTTGTTCTGCTGACAAAAACTTCAGCCTCTCTTACACAAGGTAATTTTAAGACAGACCTCACTGACAGTGGGTTAGCTAGGAACAAGAAATACACACACTCATGAAGTATTCATGATAGAGTTGCCGCTGAGAGAGCGAAGCAACCCCTACTCAGTCTGCACACACTGCGTGTTTGTGAAAGCGAGTTAAGAAGTCTCATCCCAGGGATGACCTGGAGGGCCTTCCTCTCTCTTTCTGGGGAGATGGTGGCAAACTTAAACACACTCAAAAGAAAGAACGGTAGAGATGCCGAGAGAAGAGGTGAGGGGAGGGAGGAGGAGGAAGCAATCAACAGAACAGCTCAAATTAAGACAAATTGTAAAAAAAATAAAAAAATAAAAAAATTTAAAAAAAAGACACTCCATGCTGTCAAACCGTGGAGCTTAATTTGGTATCTGCCTCCAATTTCTACTACTTCTACTACTTGATTCAGAGGGAAAATTCAAGACTTACTGCATCAAATATTCAATCATAAAAAGTACAGATAATTTTAGGAGGTGATTATGGAAATGGTTGTAAGCATGTGTCAGTCCGTCTTTTTGTGTGTGTGTGTGTGTGTGTGTGTGTGTGTGTGTGTGTGTGTGTGTGTGTGTAGGGAGTCTGGTGCAAGTGTTAGAGAAGGTAAGTGTGTTTTCTTCACGGCGCATGCCATTTTCCCTAATGAGTTGTTGTTCCCCCTGTTATGCAACAGCAAATATGTTGAGATGCCTCTCTGTACTGATCACACTACAGTTTTCAAACTGGGCCGTTGTGTAGGCAGACATAAGGCCAATATATGGTTCAGTTTTGCTTAACAAAATATTATGTAAAAGAGACATGTGTGTCTGCTAGATGTGCGTCACGTACTGTACATCAAAAAAAATTAAATGACAGACATTATACAACAATTGGGTTCTATGGAACTATTTATTTGTTTCTGATTGGCCGAGAGACGTTCCATGAATTGGAATATCCCTGGACATTTCAACTCAGACTTTGCACAGCTATTAATAAATCACTCCGCGATACAATGCGAAGATTTGACACAAAGTTCTCATCCCAGCTCTCCACTATTTTAAGCAATGGGTTACTCCTTAGCAAACCATAACGAAACAGTGCTTCACCACATCTGTGGATTAAGCTACACAGTCAACTCAATGTAAGTAAGATAAACGAGGATGCTAATTGTTCTCAGCATAGCCAGCATTGTGTAGGGCCTATAATTGTCACTTGGAGGAGACTTGTAGATAACTAACGTTAGCATAGTTAGCTAACCGCTGCTAACGTGCTAGCATCGTGTCAGAAAAACATATGGGGCTGTGCACAGCTGTGCACTGTGAGCTTTATTAATTTATGGTGAACATTAATTCACCATAAATTAATAAAGTTGAGTGGTTCTGCAATGTAGGCTATGTTTCCGTTTTTTTGCAGTACCATGTCCCTTACATAACATGGCCCAGTGTCCTTGTAACATGCATGCAGCAAAGCTAGATATGAATGTGATTTCAGCCCGACTTTCAACATTTCTTTCAAGAAGACACGTAAACCACAAAGGCCCGTAAAGAGGGATCTGGAATGTTGGTTACCTAGCAACCAAGACGCTGTCTATTGAAAAGGGAACCGTTTTTTGATGCGTAAGAACGATGTCGAAATTAAACATTTTAAACAATATTGGGGTGTTTTCAGATTATTTAGTTTGTGGTAGAATTGTTGTATAAAAGCAATATAGCACTCGTGATCGTGGGATTGGTCATGGATATTCCCACGGCTGTTGTTACCTGCGCCACTCGGCCTCCGGCCTCGTGGCTACGGCCGAACAACACCCGTGGGAATCAGTGTTGTGCGGTCTGCCCGAAATTAAGCGGTTGCCCGCGGATGACCGCGGTCACCCGCGGTTATGAGTCATAAAGAAAATTAGTTAAAGTTAAAATTAATTAAATATATATTTTCTACAAATAGGCCTAGGCCTACATAAAATATCACAAGAAGGCTGGCATCAATACAGTAAAGCATCAATAGGCCTACAGTAAAGTCAACAGTAAAGAAGCTGAAGACGCGAGTTAAAAATAATAGACACCCCTTCAGGAAAAGCGATATAGGCTATGGGAAATTTTGGGAAAAGTTCTTAAAGAAGATGACAGTAAGTTATGGTCCATGTAGGCCTGCTTCTTGCGAAGCCATTTAAAAGTATGACAGCCAAAACGGGCAGCCTGCAGGAATAAATGTTATGGCACAGACTACACATCCTATGTATAGGTTCGCGCATGCATAAAAGTTACAGTTCGTTGTGTTTGTGACTTTAAACAGTGGATGTGCTTTTGTAAAGCTTTGTGCTTCATTCAGCATTATAAACCAGTTCTTACGCTAACGTTTTGACCAGCAATGTATCTCTCTAGCCTACCTTGCCTCACCATTTCTGTTTTCGAAAGAAAGATGTATGTCCATGGCCTTCAAATCTTATCCTAGTGTTCTAATCCTTGGTGGTTGCGTGCGTGCTTGCGCTCTTATTCTCATTCTCTCTCCATACGCAAACATTATGTTCTGCATGCCTAAATAAATTAGTTTGTTTTACAAGAAATGGCCTACTGTCACACTGCATGCAGACTATAACCAAAAGCACACATTTTGTAAATAAGCGGGTCGGATCGCGGGTCGGGTATAATTTTGTCCTAATTAATATTCGCGGTCCGAGTTGCGGTCTGGTTGATTAAAATATCGGGCGACCGCGGGCCGCTTGTGACCAAACCCGCGCAACACTGGTGGGAATATCCATGACCAACCCCACTCTCACTCGTGCTATTGCTATATTGCTTAATTGTTGCATACTCAAAGTGGTTAACTAACATCTCAAAGTTCTACAGGAGTTTGAGTTCTGTTGTGTGTTGCCATGGTTATGATGTGTGTCTGTTTACTTTAGTTTCAATGTGAGATGCAACATTAATGTGCAAGTTGTTTTAGACAGTACATGTTCTATTGCCACTGGTGCTGGACTATGACCACCTACTTCTCCGCAACGTCTGTCTGCAACTATTCATTTTTGTTAAATAGAAGTCCTATAAAAGCATACAAATATGTGTCACCATCCATAACTGCCATGTCTGCTCATATAAATTGCTGCTCTTGTGAAAATGCTTGTTTGGACTTCTTTTGGAACAAACTCTTCAAATGATATGCTTTTAAAAGTTCTGATTGATTTGTCACTTGCTGTGCTCAGATTTTCACATTTTTAAATATTGGGCTATTTTTTGGTTAATAGTTAGAAAGTCTCATTTTGGATTGCTGATAATTAATCTGTGCCACATTTAATTTGAGGGTTATTGAAAGTGTAAAATCATCTTTAATTGAAAACAGAAAACATCTCCTGTTTGAATATAAGTCTATACGCATATCAGCTAATCTGTGACGCATTCCAATCTGTCAAAAAAAAAATCTTATATTTGTCTATGATATTTTGTATGAATTAAGACCATCTACATCCTGGTGTGCAAAAAAGAAGTAAGATCATCTGCAAAATGTAATGTAAAGAAAACAAAGGCAGGTTTGAGTGTGTTGAGTGTTCCATCCCCGTGGCCTCTCACTGGCTAGCCACTGCTGCACTGATGATGGCCCCGATCATTCACTGGCTCATCCAAAGAGTGTGTGTGTGTGTGTGTGTGTGTGTGTGTGTGTGTGTGTGTGTGTGTGTACTCACCGCCTCAATCTCTTCCTCCTCTTCATCTATGGTTGACACAGTAACAGAGCTGAACTTGCCCATGTCTTTGGTTCGTTTGGTCATCATCACCTGGTGGGAGGCCGCACGTGAAACATAGACAGACGGCAAACAGCTTGATATGCACTCCCATTAACGTGATCTCTAGCATACTTTATGCACATTTGTTTATTCTTCATGCTCCCATGTGTGTGGCTGCACAGTAGCAAACACTGTAACAGCTGTGAAATGTCCACCCATCAAAGGAAAAGATAGGACACTATATTAGCAATGTTGAGGCATTTACAATTTCTCAAAACCATTGGGAAATTAATTTATACTCTGCATCTTCTCATATCTCACACCAGAATAAGACCTCTGTAACCAATAAAGAGTGTCCCATACCCTGACTTTCTTAGGAGCCTCCTGTTTCTGACTGTACACACTTGTGTTCCCAAAGCCTTGGCCAAACTTCACCACGGAAGCATCAACGATGAAGGTTGCTGTAGCGTTCTTGATCTGGTGGTGATAGAAGAGCAGTAAACCACACCTGGGAGAAAAACACAAACATTTCAGGCGCAGCAGGCTTAAGATTCAAAACTGCACATGGAACCAATAAGCAGCGGGAGATATATGGTGACGAGGAAAACAAATGCCCCCAAAACGTCACCCATCACCCATCAGTTCAATTTCAAGTGAGATAAATCCTTTTCCAACTTTCACAAACTTCTCTGAGCATAAACTGTCCACTTATGAGCTTCAGAAATACGTGTCTAGTGGATGATAACCATCTAAATTTGAAAGTTATCAACCAAGGCTGAATTCTCCAGCAGAAAATAAACCGCAATTTACAAATATTGTATGTATACTGGCTGGTATGATACAATATATGGCTGTATTGTATACAATACTAGCTGTATTGTATACTGGCTGGTGATGAGAAAAAATACAACAAGTATACAGCAGTAAGTTCATATCCATGACAGAGTGTGAGATCAGGTAACGTTGTTGAAAATCAAAGCAATCGCTCCAGGTACTTTTCTTTCACCTTTTCAGGGAGTCAGACCCATAACAAACTGCTGATGAGTGATTCAAAAGCTGAAAAAGGGAAGATTAGGTACAACGCAAAACTTGCAGTTCACTCAGACATGAAGATGATGCTTTAAAACTGATCAGGTTTAAGTCTTAACACTCACTTGCCACATTTCTTTCTATACTGCCTCTCGATGCCTTCTGGCCTGAAAAGAGAAAAAAGGAAGAAAGGGTCAATTACTGAAAACATAGGAGATGTCGCACTGAAAACATAGGAGATGTCGCACTGAAAACATAGGAGATGTCGCACTGCTGTCATTGTACTTCCAAGCCATACTGATAGCTTACCTTTTCAGGTACACACACTCGTCATCTTCCACGTTACAGAACTTGTGGGCATGTTTGGCAGCATCTATAACCCTGGACTTGTCCCTCGGCCTCATGGGTAACTTCTCAATTTGGCAATCTACAGAAGCAAGGGTATCGTGTCCAAAATTAATCCAATCAGTTAGTATATTTCACTGAGCGTACATGCAAAGAAACAGCCAGGGCCAGATTCAGACTGCCGATGAATAAGAATGAAGACTTTGCTCATGCAATATGCAGAACTGTTATATGTTTGTTAGAGCTCTGATACACAGGGCCCTATTTTCGTGACGCAGTTTTGCACCATGCACTTCACTTTTATTAAGCTTTACGCCCAGGGGTGTGGTAATTAACGACCTAAGGTGGGGTCTGGCGCATTATCTAAAAATCGCTATCTTACACCATCTAAAAAGCATTACGCCACTGACCAAGAAATAGACGCACTGTCACGAGATGTAAGCCGCAACTCCTCTGCAGGATAAATGTCCTTAGGCTTTTTATTCAGTCATTCAAACATTATTGGGGTAAGTCTGGCTTTTTTCAGGCTATGTGTTCAATGGTAACTCATTGTCAGTCAATAGTGAAAGTAATTAACTGTGTATAACTGTTTTGTCTTTGACTATGACACCACGGTGAAGTTAGTTTCACTTTACCAATGAGCTCAAAATAGACGAGTGCAGATGCGTGTAGGCTATACTCTGCTAGGTTTTATAGAATATAGAACACCTGTTCCATACTGTCTCGTGTGCAAGCAGATTCCTTCAAATGCGCGACTGACTATCAAAATACCGATGCGCTTTTTGAAGTTGTGCTGCTTGCTGTTAAAGCGAATGACATTGGTTTAAATTATGTTACGCTCAAAATACACCCATGGCTGATTAAGAAACATAGGAATGCCTTGTTGTGCCATCCACACAACGTTTGATAACAAAACCACGCCCAATGTGGACTGGACAACCCAATAAATTTAATTGAGCTATTCACTAGTGACCATGCGTTTTAGATTGCTAAAATAGGGCCCACAATCTTCAGCATAAGCAATAAATCAGACTTAGTTATGCAGGAAACATCAGATTCAAACAGGCCTGAGTAATGAGTGAACAAAAGTAACATGCAACATTATTTCATAAAATGTGTCCATTACAGTATATGCTTAGTTTAACTGGTATCTCCTTCAAAAACACTTCACAGTGAGCTGCCACTCTGTATGGGGTCCCATCCAGATTAGTGGAGGGCACTGTTATTATGAGGGACTGCCAAATTCAAGTAATTACCTGGTACACAACCAAATCACAGCTTTTTTAGTTTTGTTTATGTTTATGTAAGGGTGCTTACCAATCAGTACCTAATCAGCCCATAATCAGCCCATAATTAGTCCAAAGGCAAACCTCTTGCAATAAATTATTTTGATGAATAATCAGCTGCAGGGGTGCCTCAAGCGTATTCCAGTAAATAAACAGGATTAAAACACAAAACTATTTCCTGGCAAAAACAGCTAAATCAATTTTATAGTGATGTCCCCAATGGTGTGTGTGCCTAGGTAAACAAGTTAGGTCAATGTGTTGCTTCAGTCTGAATCCTTCAGCCAAAAAAGTTACATATTTCACATTTGTCAGCCAAATAAACAATCAGCTATGGTCAGTGTAATGTCCTTTCCCTTAGACAAAAGAGAGCAAATGCATTATAATTAATTAATTATGTGTGGAAAGGCTACTTAAATTAAAAAAAGGACAAAATTATATTTACAACAATGAACTACATTAGCTTCTGGGGCTGGATTCACAAAGGTTTTAATTATGGTTGAAGTGGTTGTGAATTTAGGATTCTTATTTGCATAATTAGACTACATTGGCTGGCAGTGGGTAGAAAACGGAGTCTAGGCAACACATTCTTTAAATGTTTCATATCTAGGATACGCCTTAACTTGAAAATTAGAGGACATCATGATCTCAAAGTCAGACGTCTCTTGAATATTAAGCAGTATCAAGCTAATATTACCCTTTCCTGCTTATACTTACCAAGCTTGGGGTTTTTTTTTGTTTTGTTTTTTGCCAAGCTTAGGGCTTAAAGGAGAATTCCGGCTATTTTTCACATAGATCTCTGTTTCTCAAGGTCACCGAGTATGTGGTACGAAAAACCAGAGGTGGAAAGTAACGAAATACATTTACTCACGTTACTGTATTGAGTAGTTTTTCAGTGTATTTTGTATTTTTTAAGTAGTTTATAAAATCGGTATTTTAAATTTTACTTGATTACATTTTGAGTGAAGTATTGTACTTCGCTACATAAAAAATCCCATCCGTTACTTGAGTAAAAAAATAAAAGTTAAGACTAACGAAAACAGAAAGGGAGAGAAAAGAAATCGTGCCCTAAACCACTAGCCTAGTGATAATGATCAGCATGTAGCCTACAACAGGACATCAAGCTGGCGCCATGCAGTCTTTCTGAAAGGGATGGAGATGGAGCTGGATCACGAGATGCATCAGATTACCTGTGTAGCCTAACCTATGAAAGTGTATTTTCCGCTATTTCAATGGGTTGTCTCAGTTCGTTTTAGCACTAATGATAGCTGTGATATTCAAGCAAACACCATGGGATTTCGTGTTTTGACGTTTGTGCTCACCTTTCTTTGGAAAGAAGTTTATTAGCAGTTGTTTCCCCTCATTTTGATGTCTCTCTTTTTAGTAACCTGACTTGGCTTTCTTGGAGAAAACATTGCACCAGCAGCACAACAATTAGCGGTCCACTACTAGCAATGCTCAACTAAATAAACAAAGATAGACTACCTTATAAATCGCTCAATCTTTTGCAGGCAGATCAGGCGGACTAAACCATTTAGCTCTTTAGCAAGGGGGTGACCTTAGACAGTTTCACTATGTTTTGTATACAAAATCCAGTCAGTCAAACTTTAAATTTGTCTGACATTCATTTTGACATTTAATTTGGAAGTTAAAATATTCAGGTCAAAAATAAATATATGGTGGACATATATATATATATTTTTTTTTCAGTAATTAGCTTAAATTTTCACTATGTTTTGTATACAAAAATCCAGTCAGTCAAACTTTAAATTTAGTCTGACATTCATTTTGACATTTAATTTGGAAGTTAAAATATTCAGGTAAAATAAATATATGGTGGACATATATATATATATATTTTTTTTTCAGTAATTAGCTTAAATTTCCAGTGAGTCTATTCGAATTTTCACCACACATTATATTAACACACGATAAAAAATCCAAACATAAGAGTTATGTGTATTAAAGTGGAATGACACAGGAAAAAAGTACTGAGCGTGCCTACTGAAATTTCTTCAATACTTTGTGGAAAAGCCTTTGTTTGTAAAGACAGCTTCAAGACATTTCCTGTATGACAAAACTTATTAGTCACAGTATCAGGTGTGATTTTGGCCCATTGTTCTAAACAGATTCCAGGGGTCCCTCTTGTGAATCCTGATCTTTAGTTACTTCCAGAACTGTTTAATTGAATTTAATTGAATTGGCTGCCTTCAAGTCTTTCTGGAGCTTACTCCGAAAGTGGTCCTTGGCTTTTGGAATTGACTATCCTTCTGACTCCCTGGTCAGAAATATTATGAGAGATCCTGCATGGCAGTGATGTTTCTTCCACTTGCAGATAATGGCTCCCATGCTGCTTGCTGAAGATTCTGAAGTTTTGAAATGCATCTGTAACCAGTTTCATTGATATGTTTTGCAACAATAAGGTTGCAAAGGTCTTGGGAGAGCTTTTTTTGCTTTTATCCATCATGAAATGTTTCTTGTGTGACACCTTGGTAATGAAAAACCTTTTTTATAGCCCATCAATATACTAACCAAGCTTATATTAATTTGCACAGATAGAAAGGATAACTACTCTAACTACTTACAGATTCCAGCTCGTTCCTTCCCTTTCCTTGCCTTTAGTGCTTTTTCTTAGCTTGTTCAATACTTTTTCCCTGTGTTATTCCACTTCATTACATGACTCTACTTATGGAGTTGTTTGATTTTTTATGTGTGGATTACCTGAGTTATTACTAATGCCTGGTGAAAATGTTGTACCCAGTATTCCACTTTTCATGGGCCCTCTCCTCCATTGGGGCCCTATACTTCCCACTCTCCCCAGTTCGGCGCTCTTTTTAGTCTGCTGAACCTTCTGCTTGTTTCCAAATATAAAAAAACAACTCAACATTGGCCTCCCTGCCTCAGCTGCCTGTGAGGGGCTTTTCAGTTGGATTACTGTTCACTGCAAAGCGACGCAAGGATGAGTGCAACTAACTTTGAAAATCAACTACTGCTCAAACTTAAAAGGAGAACTCCGGTGATTTTTCACATAGATCTCCATTTCTCAACGTCACCGAGTGCTGTCGGTATGAACAAAACTGAAACAATCGGTTTTACCTAGCTCGAGTTGCTGCAGCGCTACACACTGGGAGCATGAACATGGCTGCCTTAGCTGCTGGCTGCAGCAACTCGAGCTAGGACCAAAGTCCTTTTCAGGCAAGTACCTCCACTCGGCGGCCATATTGCAACACTTTTTGGGCACTTATCGTGCATCTATTTCGGCAGAAATGCGTGTGCGTAAGGCTTCACGACACCAATCTTGCTCCAGCAGCGAGATCACAACAGATGATTGGCACGATGTCTTCACAGCACACCACATGATTGGCTCAATGTATTTTACAACACACCACATGATTGGCTCAATGTACTCACATGTCAACGTTTTGCCGCGGAAGGGTTGTGATATTTGTAGACAACTGACTAACCCCATGCATTACTATGGAGGATTTGTTGAGTGCTGTATCTCCTCATTAGAAAGTCTCTGGTAAAACTGGTTGTTCTGGAACCCCCAAAAAAAAAAAGTAACTAAGTAACTTTTTACTTAAAGTACATTTTAAATGAACTACTTTTTACTTTTACTTAAGTACATTTTCAGATCGGTATTTTAACTTGTACTTGAGTAATGTTTCATCAAGGTATTGGTACTTTTACTTGAGTACAATATTTTCGTACTTTTTCCACCTCTGCGAAAAACAAAACAATCGGTTCTAGCTCAAGTTGCTGCAGCCAACAGCTAGAGCTGCCAGGCAGCTACAGTGCTACACTCTGGGGCCATGAACATGGGGATCTATGTGAGAACTCACCGGAATTATATCCAAAGTCCAAAATAGCCCTCCTCTAGATGTGAATGACTGAATGAGATGTCTCATTCTAGGTTTGATAGATATTATGGCAACATTGAATTTAGAAGGAAACCCACATGCTTCTTTTAAAAAGATAAAGAGAAGATAATCGGGATATTGGAAACTCAGAAACAGTATTAAATGGCTTGTTAATGTTTGCTCAATATGAATTAGTGAAATTACTGTTGGGATACAAGATATTTCAAAGTTACAAATAACAAACATCCTATTCAAAATGTAATTAACGGGCTTAATCTGATTTGCTCTCACATCAACTCAGATATCGATAGCATAGAGCAGGTAATCTATGACAGAGCATCAATATTTAGAGTAGGAGTGACATTTAAAGGATTACACGCCTTACATAGCCCACGTAACGAAAACCGACATGTTAAATGGGGATACAGTATGCGAAAAGCTCTGGGCTAAGTGCTTTTCCATGTAGGCCTATGACATATCGACTGTGTGGTGTGTGTTGATCCTCAAGTATGACCTTTATATATATATATATATATATATATATATATATATATATATAAATAAAAGCCCCGCTTGAATGGTCAGACAAACGTGAGCGGACATGGGATGCCTTTAATGGCAAATCCGGCTAGATTTGTTGCGAATACAAAGCGTCGTTTTCTACTCCACTTAGAGACATAAAGTCAACATTTCGCGGAATTCTGTGGATTCTATCGGATTAATGTCACCATATCAAACAGATCAACCCCCGATTAGCAATCACACTAAACGTAAATTACGTCTAAACTAAATGTGTTTCATTCGTCCGGGCTCTCCACTTGATCTATCGTTTTAAACTTATCTGAACTATGTATAGGAATTTAGGCATCTATCCATTTTGAAAGTTTTGTCCACACACCTAGTTATATTCAGAGGCTAACCCCAAAGGGAATTTTACAGCATCTGACTTTTTTCTCTTTGTGAATTATTGAACAATGCCTCTCCATGAGGGACCATTTGATCAGCTGGCTCGCATACGCAGCATTAACTTACCAAGTACAAGAACCATTTGGCCGCATAAACAGTAGTAAACATGAAGGGGTTTCTCTCCGTCGTCATATTCTTCACGGTCCCGCGTGTCAGAGCACACCACACTCCGCGAAACAACTTTAGGCATGTTGTTCTAAACGTTTTTACACAAATACAAGTGAATTCGTTTTCAAAACCTATAATAGTTTAGGCTACGACAAAAAAACTAAACCATGTTAGCAAAGATTGTTATGTTAGCATCGTCCATTCGTCGCGTCGCTCAAAAACTACGTAGTCGTCCAATACAAATGACGACATCGGATTTTCTAATGTTCTCGCCAGGTGGCGATGTTGTGAGAGAAATCACAGAAGCCCCACGGACCTTCTCGTTCTCACTTTATGGACCACACCGACGCTCTTTCCTGCCCAGGCCAAGTAATCATAGATCTATGCCAACTAATAATATATGCAGAAATGGACGAACGTTTGGGTAGTCAAACCCACTTAATTCGGCTGTCATGTCGGCTGGGGGAAGGAGGGGAGAAACTGGAGCTGGTAGAATGTCGAAAGCTAGGCTACTGAGGCAAGTATTTCTTTTCCATTTTCTTTTGCAAGTATTTCTTTTCCATTTATCATCCACAACAATAGGAGAATAGTAGCCTAGCCCACCCCCTCCTAAAATAAAAAATAAAATAAAATATAATAGGCCTAATGAATAGCCTAATAATACAATTTCTTAAGGTTCCTAATGTCCCCAATACAATCAAGACAATCAAAATGGGGAGGTTAGACTCTCAGTGACCAAAAAACTACCAATTAGGCTACATAGGTCTAAAGTCTGTGATGAAGAGTCAACATTTGCAACACTGATTAATGCTGTATAAAGCCTGTCAAAGATCTTTGCTTGAGATTTCACCATCAGTGTTAACATCTCTGCTGAAATAAATAACTCTAATGAAGGTGCAGTATAGCCTTTTCAACGTTAAGAATAACCCAGTCCTGAAGGATAGCCTATAGGAAATATATGGCCCATAGCCTACTTCATAGGCCTATATTAATGCAATCAATTTATTTGTAGGGTATAGGCTATACATTTTTTACTAGCAACTGCAAAATGCTGTTCTGTGACCTGCGTACCCTTGAAATGAATGCAAAAAAGACTGCACAGAAGAAGATGAAGCAGCTGGAGCCCTTCATACACTCAGAGAGGGAAGAGAGAGAGAGAGAGAGAGAGAGAGAGAGAGAGAGAATATATAATTGAGAGCATAATTGGAATATGGAACCAACAGCCACTGGATGTCTTAAATAATATACTGAGATGATGTAAGTGATGTCGGTGCGAGAGAGTAATAGTGTGCATGTGTGTTTCACAGACATAAGAGAGGTCAAATTATTAATTTCCATACAGTCAGGTGACTTTCAGATGTCCAGGTCCAGGCGCCTTATATATAGCAGTTTGAGAGTAATGAGCAGACTGCTGTGCACACTTGGGAGAGTAGATTGAGGACCTGCATATAGGAGCATGCTGTGGCAGTCCAGCACAAAGATCTGTCCTCTCCAGCACTGATGCGCTCGTGTTTGATGTGCCTCAGAGGGTCTGGAGCCGCACAAGTGTGTGTGTGCGCGTGTGTGTGTGTGCGTGTGTCTCTGTGTGCCTGTGTGCGCTGTGCGTGCGCGTGTGCCGGTCTGACAGTCGAAAGCTGGTAGGTTGGGAAGGTGCAGCTCCTCGTCACTCTGAGTAGGACTTACCGAGACGAGGAGGCGCACACATACTTTTGCACTCACGGTACACACTATGGTTCACCCCTTTTTACTTTTTTCCCTGTCGCTCTGTGCTTTTAAAGGTAAGCTTTTTGTCTCCAGTTTTTCTCATGTGTTTCTGTTTTTATTTCTCTCTCTCTCTCTCTCTCTCTCTCCCTCCTTAAGTGTTTCTGATACTCTGTCTCTTTACCTCTCTCTCTCTCTCTGTCTCTCTAGCTCACATGTGTATGTTGTGTAATGGGAACACTTGACTATACTGGTTCTCAGGTTGTGAATGGGGGCAGATTAATGAATGGGAGTATGCCGGGGCAGGGGAGAAGCTGGTGGAGTCTCGACTGTGACAATATGATAAATGCCTTGGAGAGTTGTGAGGACGCCTCAGATTGATTGTTAAGTCTGAGATTATTCCACGCCAGAATCGAGATATTTTCTTAAATGATGGTTCTAAGTCATGAACAATTCAGACAGCATTATAAAAAAACATCACTGACATGTTTTTATGTTTGTTGTTGTTTTTGTTGTTGTTGTTTCTCATTATGTCATAAGGCATACGTGAGTTTATGGTTGGGATTGTACTAACGTACTGTATCAAGATATACTGTATCTAGTGAGAGTTTACATAATTCATGTTCTGAAGGAGGAGAACTGCTGCATGGTTCAGGCAATGCTCGGTTTGAAAATTCTTCTCTGGCCAGAAGTTGTTTTTGTTCAGCAGGTGATTTAAATACATATTGTTTTCATCACAGTGTAATTCACTTTAAAAAGCCGTCATGTATCAAAAAACTATTTATTCTTTGGTGAATCTCTGATGGTTTCTGTTACGTAAATGACTTTCTGTATGTATGCTTGATAGTGTCTATATAACCTTACAATTTATGGGTGTGTGTGGGGAGTGGTGAGTAGGATTATATATAGACAGTATAATATGGATATATTGCAGGCAAAATTATATATTATTTTCTCTGTGACATAGCACATGTGTAAGAGAAATGGTGATGGGGGGTAAACTCGTGATCTGCCAATGATGATGGTGAAATACACTAAGTGTGCTGTACCCATAGTGTGATTATGGGTGATTGTGTTTAGCTGTGCGTGTGTGTGTGTGTGTGTGTGTGTGTGTGTGTGTGTGTGTGTGTGTGTGTGTGTGTGTGTGAGAGAGAGAGAGAGATGGAGAGAGAAAGAGAGAGAGAGAGTGTTAGTGAGTGAGTGAGAAAGAGAGAGAGAATCTTTACAAACCCATGATATTAATTGCCTATTGTCTAAGAACAGGCATGAGGGTGACCCTTTGTAATCTGTTGTGCTGATGCTCATTGAAGATGATTGATATGGACCAAGCCTCCATCATAATTGGCACTGTATCAATGGATAGTCTCACAGAATGTTTATATTCGAGAACAGGCTATACGGTGGCTAGGAGATAGAGCACACAAAGGCTTTGGAGGACATTATTAACTTTGATGCCAGAGTATTTAATGTTCCCTGTCAACATGATGTCATGGTGACGTGACATGGTGCAGGAAGTGACGCTGAAATGACATAACGTCTTGAGGCTGTGAGGTCACACGAGTGGTGGCAGGGATGGCACGTTTGGAACAGACAACTTCCATCAGTCATGTGACCTAACAGCATCATGAATGCAAACATCATGGATACGGACACGGTGACAATACCATGACGGCATTAACATCATGGCAACCACACTTCCCTTTGGCTTTTGGCCAATTTTATTTGGAGAAATGTATGTGTATATGCATGTATAGTGTGTATGAATAGCCATCATGCTATTATGGTAATTATTTAGATCTCATTATCAGTGAAAACCTTTTGTGCAATATTGAAGTGATTATTACCCTCGTCCACCGCTCAGTCTGTCTGCTCTCAACTTAAAAAGCACTGGTTCAATGTACTTCAAATGTTTATACAAGGAAGCGGTCACCATACCTTGGACTTCCTGTATGATCATATGGGTCTGGATCTGAATGCAGATGCTGCATGGAATATGGTTTCACTTTGTTTTGGTATTGCGTGTCATTGGCTCTGCAGTCCATGTCAACTTGCATGGATTTTCTGCATATTTTACAGATTTTCCACAATTTTTCTGGTTCGAAATATATAGCATGTTATTTGTGTTAAGAATTATACAGACCAATGCACACACACACACATATGCTGGTAAACAAAAACCAGCAACCAGATGAAGTCTTTGCCATTAACTTGCATTACTGCTGCCACCACCTACATGAATTGCCTATTAGTAGGCACACACCTACACTGTCGACCCCGCAACCTCTTTCATTTATTTTTTGGCAAAAGCTTTTGGGCAACCTATTAGATTTTTCTTTACAGACTTTTCGAGAGGGTTATACAGGTGGGCTGGAAAGCACCAAACATTCTGTGCACGTCATAGTTTACCTTACTGGGAAGAAAACCATGTTCTGAGAGCCATGTGAATCCAAGTGTTCGAAGACCCTGCTTTTTTCAGGGTCGTTAGCGTTGATATCATTAATGCATCATAAATGTGTGCGCTCAGCTCAGTAAGTGGGACCTGACAGTGACAGATAGTTACTCACTGCCCTGCATGAGCTTCCAATATGTCAAGAACACCCCTACTGCGTCACTTCACCGTGTCTTGTCAACATTATCTCTTACCATACCATACACTAATACCATAATGCAGAAGTGTGTTTACTTGCCTGTATTTAATTTAATTTAAAAGGTGTTTTGCAGGTATTTATTTTGGGGTTTATTTTGGGGTTTATATTGGGGGAGGTTCGCGTTGCTTGGCGTAAGTAATTCTAAAGGCCATAGGCATTCTTTGTTAACCCCAGTTTTCTTTACATGTTAGGCTACTCATAATAATATTCATTTCATTTTTGCACACCTCTTTATCAGTCATTTGACATGCAAATGGTGACTTCAGCTATTATTTCAGAAATTACGTTAATATGAACGAACAGAATAATCAATATATATTACATACAAAATGTTGATTGTGTTAATACCGACAAGAACACTCCTCAAGGTCTTTGACAGTTAAACACCATGTTGCCTGACAATTTGGGAGAGTTTAACCCAGTGTTTCAGAAATATCAAAATTTTTCCAGGTCATTTTCTAGTCTATTTCTTTACACAGTGAATTTTTCACAGTCTATTTCTTTACACAGTAAATTTTTCACAGTCTATTTCTTTACACAGTGTTATGACTGTGTTAAAATAAGCACTGAAATCTGTCTGAACCTAAGGTCTCAAAGCAACACCCCTGGAAGTTATCTCTATGTAAACCAGTTTACTTAGAGAGAACTTGTGTGATTAGTCTTATTAAAACAGTGAGGGAACAAACATTAAGTGATGCCTCTGAATTGAATCTCCCCTGGATTTCATCTCCACAGCCTGGTGGTAGACTTGCTTACATGCATATTTTTATGCAATTAAGTTACTGCTTGCCTTCCATCTTTTTGTGTTGATTTTGACACTTTCCAGAGAGCAGGGATCAAGATTGCCACCTTGACCCAGAGGTGTTGCACCATGTATGGATATTCTGCAGTCATACAAATGAAGTGTTATTGAATGTGTGTGTGTGTGTGTGTGTGTGTGTGTGTGTGTGTGTGTGTGTGTGTCTGTGTGTGTGTGTGTGTGTGTGTGTGTGTGTGTCTGTGTGTGTGTGTGTGTGTGTGTGTGTGTGTATGCATATGTGTGTGTGTCTGTGTGTATGTGAGCACATTTGTAGGCTGCAGAGCTGAGGTTGAGTGTCCTCTGGGTCAGTTCCCCTGTGGCAACCTGTCAGTTTGCTTGCCTCAGCCCCAACATTGCAATGGCCTACAGGACTGTCCTAATGGTGCCGATGAGGAAAACTGTGGTAGGTCCCCCAGCACCACACACACACACACACACACACACCCATACACCCATGAACACTCACACACATGCATAAATACAAAAAAAATGCATACAAACTCAAAACACTCATGTACACAAACCCTCTCTTTTTAAGAACCCCACACATACGGACATACCCACTACAAATAATGCACACATAGTGGAATTGTCGTCGGTGTTTTATTTTTGCATTTGATAAACAGTGGACAACAGTGGCTGGCCCCAGCTGTTCGATGCCTTCATGAAGAAGACCATCCAGGAGGAAGAGGAATGCTGTGAGTGTTACACACCTCCATTAACCAAGCCTTTACCCAAGAAAAAGTTACATTTCCCTCTTTCAGAAGACATTCTTCTGCTTCTGTTCAGCAAGTGACTGGATGTAAAGGAGCAGATATGGGAGTTCTTTTATAAACAATAATAATAAAAGAGTTGAGTTGGCACTACAAAGCCAAGTATTATTTTTTTTTTGTCAAAAGTTTCACTCTCCTAACTGTGACTGTCATTTGTTGTGGAGACATTGAGAAATTGACGAAGCATTTTGTTGTTATAGTTCTTATGATAAACTTTGGGTGGGTCTTGTGTGTGTCTAGCCACACATGATATTGATCTTGTCAAGAGAGTAGAGCAGGAGACGAGTGGGCTTGAGAGATGAGGCGGGTTCGAAGCAGATGTCGGCAGGCTATTTTTGCCAATCGTCCCGTTAGTCACACTTTCCCCAGTTCAGATGCCAATCGAATTTGCACGGAGAGAGAGGCATAAATCAGGCAGTCCAACTGTTGAAAGATTCTCCCCGTCTGTTAAATGTTCACCTTGCCAGACACGATCACCGTCAGCCACGCTCCTCTGAGATACTTGAATCCGGCCTGCAATGCCGGACAAGACACATTCGATTGAGTCAGCGCATTTAGACGTGACTGAATTCGATCAAAGGAAACAATCACGGCCGAGCGCTGGCAACTGGAATGCTCTTGAGCACTGAAATTATGTGTCACTAAAAGAGGGGAAGGGGGTTGTTCTGTGACGAAATTAGGCTAAGTGTGTGAATCTGAAACAGGAAATGACAGGGTAGGACATTGTTAAAACAACACTTGGCAAATCAGAGTTCCATCCCGTCAGCACTGGAGAGACCTGAACTCCGCAGTGAGAGAAGGCTAGAACGCATGGTTCTTTTTCATGGTTTTTTTTCATGGAGCTATACAGTACATCATTTTCAGACTCCCTAGTGCCCAAGATAAAGTCATCCTCCCCAGTTTATTGTGTGGACTGGTGTCTTGCTATACTGATGGAGAAGACAGGCAGCGAGGTAAAGGTCACTGAAGTAAAGGTCACTTGCACTTGCTGTCATTTCTCAAAGCATTTTTATGTAATTTCGCTTGAGCTTAAGTAGAACTTTGGTATTTTGGTTGAAGGTTGGTACTGTATGGCGTTATATTTGTTGTTAGTTGGTCAAGTATTTCTCAGTTAAATCAAACTTCTGTTCTATTCTGTTCTTTGTGGTTTAGTTTGCAGACCTTGCATATCATTGAATATGTGCAAATATTCCTTTTGAAAATATAAGCTTACTTTCTTGTGCATACTCTGGGTCATTGTGCCTTTGTGAGTTGCGATTCATGGATGGCCATGTTTAAAACACATTTGATTTCTGAGGGTCAGTCTTATCAGGGAGGAGATAGAGAGGTGGGATTCTGGATGCATTATTAGAAAGAGGGCTGTTTAATGCAGCCACTGAGCTACAAAGAGTAGCCTCATTTGACCAAACAGAAAGCAGAGGCAAGGGCAGAGCCTGGCTGTTTTTTGTTTGTTTGAAGGCCATTATCACGGTTCCAGGGTTTTTAACCGCCATGGAATTTGGAAATGAATATAAACAAAGTAAAGAAATACATGAATATAGACAGAATACACCAAAGGATTTTTCTTTTGTAACAATGACAAAAGAAACTGAGCAGCATTAACAATGATCCGTTTCATGTCTACATAGTTTTCACCCATACCAGACATTTGAATGGCTTGTTGTCAGTCATTCTGTTCCATTGAGTGTATTTTTTTCCAGCAAAGATAAATCAGTTTGGGGAAAACATGGTTAAATGCATATGCAGGTAGGACACATTTCTTTTCTTACCCAAAGGACCTTTCTTTATCATGATGCTGTAAGACAGACTCGCTAAATTTCCCAGAACCCATACCAATTTGCAATGTATTTTTCCTATATTGCATTTAAACCAGCTTTCTTCCTAGCTGACACCCCATAAGAACATGCTTCTGGGCTCGTGCAGGATGCACCCAGGCTTGACTGACATGCTCTCTCGCTGTGAAGCTTGGCATTACGCTGTAGGCCAGTGCTCTGGAAGATAAGCTCTGCCCAGCCTCTCCAATCACCATGGATTTGGTTGGCTGTTCAATTGAGTGTGACCCATCTGTCTTGGCTGTTCTCGCTGGCCGGTGGTCAGATGGATTTGCGCTCCACCGTCCTGCCGAGCCCTCCGCTAAGGCATCAGTGGATCCCCAATCTTCTATATCTCTTCCTTAACATCAGAGGACTCTCTCCCGCCAACCTGTACCCTGTGACTTAAAACCTCTGGGGCGTGAAAGAGAGAATACAGCCACAGAATTGTACTTTTTGCTGCAGCTTTTCGCAAAAGAAAACTTTGCAACTAATTGCTATTTTTCTCAAGGTGATAGGAATCCTCCAGCTTAATAAGCCTTCAGCTTAATATGTATGCTTATTGCTAGTTTTGAAGACAGACATTGTCAGAGAAATATGATTAAGGATCTATTTTCTTTTTGATCAATATATGCAAATATATTCATTAGATTGAACTTGAGAAAAGTAACAAAACAAACAGAGTAGAAACAAGCATGCACAAGGCTGATGTGTATTAAAGTAATCAGGAGTTACATCTGTCAGCTGTATACATTTATGACAACATCTGTCAAAAAATAAGTGCTCAGTAATCAAATAGATAAGCAAAGGCCTTGTTCAATTCTTACTTCAATTTGATTGTGTTTCCCTGGCAGATAGGTCAGACCCTGGCCCCTCTCAATTAATGTGCTGTCATTGGTTCACTTTTGTTCTTTTTGAGACCCTCCAATAAAAGGGCACCGGCAACAATACTACTCTAATTAAACTGTCTCAACTGAATGGTCTGTTATATGCCAAGTTGCCAATTGATGCCAGCAGATGGTTTCTGGGCTAGCTAGACAAAAAATAAATAAAAAGAAATGTCACTGTCAGAATTAGTTCATCATGTCTTTGGGAGGCCTGGGTGTTTTGAGGTGATTTTTCATGGGGGGTATTCAGCAAGCTTGGCTTTGTCATACACCGGTGTAATCCACCGTCTCAAGACTACATTAAAGTCATTAACTCTGAAAGCATATTCTAACTATAACAGTGATAGGAGTAACTGAGGTTAAAAACGGAAAGTGGATGTGCAGCACTGAAGAAAAGAGTTGAGGCTAGAACATTTTCAGCCAAAAAACTTGCTGGCTTCCAGAGTTCAGAATGCCGTGCAGATGGACTGAGGAGACATGAATCTGTCCCCATCTTTAACCCTTGTAAGGTGTCCGGTGGCCGGTTGCACAAAGCACCTTAAGTGAAGTTTTTCCCTTAAAATCTGATTTAAGGGTTGCACAAACACCCTTAAGTTTTCTCCTTAAGGTTTCCTTAACATTTTCCCTTAGTATTTAAGGGTTTGTCCTTATCTGGTAAGAAATCCCTTAAACTGTTGCACAAACGACCTTAGTAGTCTAACTAAGGGGAAAAACCTAAGGGACATCTGACTCTACCTTAACCATATTATTAACTGAATTGATGCTGATAAATGAAGTTTATTAACTACTTTTGACAATTAAAAATAAAACCTCTCTGTTAATATGCTTCCTCTGTCAAATAGGCCTATCAGAAACATGCCGGATTGTTATTGTGTGGTTTACGTAGGCTAACGTTAACAATTCCTCCGCTCTAGAATCTTTGGTGGAAACTATAGAATTTTCGTGCCGGAAAATCCCTTTCAGTGCCGTAAATCCCTTGACGTTTCTCTTTAACTAAGGAAACTTTTTAAGGTATTCTGTGCAACACCCTTAAGTAAATCCCTTACCTAAGGAGAAATTAAGTCTTAAGGGTCATACTTAAGGGAAAAAACTTAAGGTGCTTTGTGCAACCGGCCACGGGTTTTGGGACCTGTTTTCAATGTTTGCTAAAAGAAAAAATATGCTATTTATTATTTCTTCTAACTCAAACTCATTGGCCATGGCACATTTTCTGTGAAGTCAAAGAGTGGAGTGCACGCACATCTCCAAATTTAAACAGGTGCTGGGTAAAAGGCTTAGCCGACAATGGAAAAATAAAAAGATACCCGCACACTGTTTCTATAAGCTCCCAGAGTGGTTTATTAACACAACGTTTCGACCAGAGGTCTTCATCAGGTATCAAGAAGATGAGCGGGTGGGTGGAGATATATATAGACAAAGTAGTGGGTAATGCCCCATGTCCACCAATCAGTCTGTCCTATCCATTAATGCATCAGACAATTGTAAGCAAATGGCCTATACGGCCTACATCAGCCCACCAAGTGTTACAGTTGCATCAATTCAATCCTTTGTATAGGTCATTATACATCAGACTGAAAAACACACCCAATCCCTCACATCTGTACAAGTGCCACACATTACTAGAAAAAAAAGGAGAAAAAAAGAAACATAAGAAAAAAAGGGAAAAGTTGAAATTGAAAAGTTTCCAATGTCCAAATGGAGCCATGGTATTGAGGGCATGTATATAATATGTTTCACGCTGTAAAAGCAGACATTCATGGTCACCACCCCTAGGTGGCCGTTCCACTTTTTCAATGCCCATATAGCGAAGGGTGCTGATATGTTAGTATGTTTTTAGGGGTTACTGGAGATGCTGAGTCCATATCTGACATTTTTCAAGATTCAAAATCACTATTTAAACTTGGTTTGGTCACATTTTACTCTATTTAACCCTTACAAGCCCGACCGTTCTAATTTCGTTAACATTTTAACGATGACCAATCATCTAATATCTCAGCTGTCCAATGACTGATTTTATTTCTGAAATCTTCCCCGTAATGCTGACAACATAAGCTTCAATTTGATATGATTGGTTAAGGGGTTTATGGCGCGAAATGTTTTGGATACTTGATGAGTCGTGTGAAAAAACTTTTCACTTCAGTCACATTTTAACATGGACCGCCAGATGCCACCTGCACGCCGTTGGAGTTTAACCTCGACTGGAAACCACACAGCTGGATAAACTGAGGTAATATATATTTTACATCGTTTCTAGTTATGGTTAGTCTTAATTTGTAGTCATAAAATCATGTTATTTGACAGTAATATGCTTTCTCATCAGCGTCAACATTATGGCATAGCGGGGGCTAAGTGCATCGTCATGTAACTTTAGCTAGCTGCATTACTCTGAACTGCTTGCAGTATTCTCGTTTGCTTTTGATATCAGTTATTTTCATTTGACAATTTCATTTAAAAACCTGTTAGTATATAACCTGTAAGTAAGTTTGTTTTCTAGTACCAATTTGCTTGTTAGGTAAGCATTATATTGGCAAGTCAGTATAGCATACCAAAGCTGAATAAATCAATGGGCGTTTCTAAGTTCGCGTTCTCTTACATGAAATAAGTTGAGCGATATTTTTACTCCTCTCAATATGTAGTTGTAGAAAACAAGATGTGAAATCACGGATTCTGTCAGAAATGTAGTGCTAATTAACTTATTCCCTCTCCTCGGGTTGTTACCTCGCTAGGCAGTTTGTAGTTAACTGTTTTAGCTTGGTAACTTCTAAATGACAAACATCAGACGTGCTTGTCTCAACATTTTCTAAGATGGCATGACTTGATATTCTACTCTTTTCAATATGTAGTTTTATAGAAAACATGATGTGAAATCACATATTATGTCAGAAATGTCATTATTGCATTTAAGCAGTTAGTTACTAGGTGAAATGTAATCTGTCTTTATCTTAATGCCAACCAGGCAATCAGATTTAGGGTAGCTAAACCCATGTGTAATAAAATGACTTCATACTTCTAAATATTTTTGAGTTACTCAAAATGCTTCAATAGTTTAGGCTACCTCTTCTTGTGTATGTATGTGCACACATGCACACATCTGTAGTTTTGTGATTTTATTTTTTAAATTAATAAATGTATTACATTTGTATGATTTTACTGTTGTTTCAGATGGAGGATGACAAGACCTACACAGACCTCCTTGCAGGCCTGAAGAGGTAGCTGACTGCTGATGAGCTTGCGCTCACAATGTTGAAGACCATGTGAGGATGGAGGAAGAAGGTATAGATTTAGGTGGCGTGCGTAGGGTGGTGTAGACTGCCACTAAAACACTGTGAAATAGACTTGTTATGTTGATTTTTATGTTGTTGTCCCAGGCATATGTGGTTTTACCAACCGGAACGGGTGGGAGGTTGTGCTTAGTAGGCCGTCGTATGCAAACACACAGTGCAGGGGCATGGGACGAAGAGACCCCAGAAGAGTTTCACAGTTTTCTGGGATTGATCATTGACATGGGACTTCACTTCCCTCCCTAATATCCATTGCTACTGGGTCTCTGAAGGGATCAGGGAGCGTTGACCAAATGAGAAATACATATTGTGTACACTTTTTCTCCATTGACATTGCTGTTTCAGTAGTTTCTTATTATTTCAAGTTTGGCAATGCAGAATCTGGTGTTGAACCTAGGTTTGGTAGCTACAGCCAGAAAGACGAAAATCTATCACAACAGCTGGCAGGCATTTCCGTCAAAATTTCAGCCTCGCCTTCAGGTGCTCCAACTACTACTCTGTCGTCTTTTCATCAAGTACATATTCCTGTACAGCAGGAGCCAAAGAAAAATTGTTGGCTTTGTTATAAAAACAATACATAATAACACTAAAGTAGCTTGTATGGCCTGGAGTTTAGCGGTAGGTGACTGCTTTTTTGGTAAACAAAATTGCTGTCAGATTTGGCATTCTACAGAAGGGGATGCGTTTCGTTATGAGTCATAGGTCTTCTGTGTTTAACCTTCAGGTTCCCCACCCCACCTTTCCCTATCCTCCTCTGTGTGTGTGTTTGTGTGTATATGTGTGTATGTGTTTATTCTCAACAGGCTTGTTCTATGTAATCCACTTTCAAATGTTTAGACACATTGATTTTTGAGTGATGTTGAAGTTGATTGTATTCCTAGCTTTTCATAAATAATACGTTTTATAGATGTATATCATTTTCATATTACACTAATTTATATAAGGAAGTTGTATCTGTTGAATCAAATGTATTCTATGTCTCTATTCAGAATTGATCTTCAATAAATATACAGTATACTTACTTCCTGTATTACTGGTAAGGTACATGTTTTTCTTTTATATATCATTATTGTTGACTGTAGCATTTGCTTATATACAAATAAATGGTTTATTCTTATGGACCAAATAAATATAAACCATTGTGTCTGACTTCATTATTAGTTTTTATGCATACTTTTATGTTTTTGGTGAGAAAGAGAATGTGAATTCTGTCAACATTCTAAATCCTGTTTCCTGCATTTTTTTACACTTATCACTTAATTTATCATAACTTTTGAAAGGTTAATGATATTCCAATTCAGTCTTTTTTGTTAAATAGCCCACAACTTGCTGAACATGTCATACACTCTATATTTTTCTCTATCTCGTATAGAAATATGAGGAAAATTCATTTTTATGCGAATGAAATTCAATTTTAACGAATTTCGGTATACATTTGGAGAGGATTTTCAAAGACTGTTCATTACTATATCAACATTACCATATGTATTTTACATCATTTGATAGAACTGACCCTTCTGATTACAATGGTATGTATATCCCATTGATGGTATGTATTATACTCAAGAAATAAGGTTTTTTGTGTAAGGAGGTCATCCAGCACCAAAAATGTAATGTTCGGCACGGGCACGAAAGGGTTAAGCTGATTTTTGAGCTGAGTTTTTTGGTACAATTTAGACAGATTTTTGGAGGATAGGGCTGTAGCGATATACAGTAGGGCTGTAACGATACACCAACCTAACAATTCGATTCGTATCACGATTTTTGACCCACGGTTTGATACGTTAATTGATAAATTACCATTACCACATCGCCAATATGTGTTTTAGTCAACGATACGACACTTGACCCATCACATCAGTACTGCGACTTTTGAATTATTTTTGAAAGCCGGGAAATTGTAACACAATTCCCAGAAAATATGTGTTCTGTCTTATCCGGTGCTTCAATGAGATTTAGTTGAACTATTAATTATTAGTTGACCATCTGACTCCATTTATATCTTAAATATTAGTCACATATTCACTATCGGTTGTATCAATCACCAATCCGTAATATGTAGGCTATTCTCAAAGGATTATCTCTTCACCAAATACTGTTTATCATAAATTCCTTACCGTAACCACTAGAGAGACCGTTACAAATTGTTAATCAATATAACAATTTATTGTAGTATTAGGAATAATCATACACTACAATTAACCAATATAAAAACACAATAAATGATCACCTCAAGGCACTGTAACAATCAATTTAGAATAAACCTAGAGTCAAAATATAACATACCTGGCAAAGATTTTCAACTACGATTGAATGCTCTGAGAAGCAGAAGGCTTCCTATCAAATTCAGCTACACATAAGGTGGGAGTCCTGAGAAGCAGAAGGCTTCCTATCAAACTCAGCTACACAGAAGGTGGGAGTCCTGAGAAGCAGGCAAACTCCTAGAATAGGGTTTTCATCACGTCTTATCGTTGTTGATTCTGTGTGGTCAAAATAAATGTTTTGAACGCAATGCCTTCCTATTGTGACATTAAGCCAAACCAACAAACTAGGTGTGTTAATGATTGACCCCAACCTTTTCAAACATTAGAAACTAGAACAGGCGCATCTTACATTACATTACAAAGCAAGAATTAACATATAGACAGTATTCAAACCTGGAGACCCCAGTCTCAGCAGGGTATCCTTATCAGACCACCAAAAGGTGGTGGGATTTTTCCATCAGAAGATGGACCATTTTCTCCCAGATTACAGAAAACAGATATACACTTATTTTACATTTGTACAATTGAGACCCTCTTACTTCTCGCACTGAGACATTAAAAATGATACCAAACACAAATACATCATCATTTGTCATTTGCCCGTTGCATTTCAGTTTCTAGTGGTTGAGTTCATGTGTCTTCCAGACCGAGTGGAGACAGGCAATGGACAAGCATAGCAGGGGGTATGGTCAGGGCTAGGAGTTTCCTGACAAATGTTGGCTAACACAAGTCACAATCAAGTGAAAACAGGAATCTTGGCTTCAAAGGATGTTCTGTAACCATTTTCTTTATGAATGCAAAAGGGATGCAAAAGGCTAGTCTTAGGGCCTGTCCACACGGAGACGCTTTTTAGGTTAAATGCAGAGGTTTTGCTTCGTCTTGGCCGAGCGTCCAAACGAATCATGTAAACGCACTGCCCGAAACCGCAGTTTTCTGAAACCTGGTGGAGAAATCTGAAACCGTAGCCCGTTTGAGTTCGTTTAGACAGCGAAACCGCACATCCTGCTTGCGTATCGATGATGTCATCGCCACACCTCAGCTGCCCTGGACTTGCACTTATAATATTGCCTAACAATACTAGTTTTCATACATGACATTACCTACGATTACACTCCGTTAAGATAAATATCACAACTGATGCTGCGCAGCGCCGATAGCTTATGACTTGGTGGACTGAACACTGTTTTTCCCGGTGTTTTTTTATGCATTCTATACTGTCAGTATGTCACGGTATGAAGAAAGGAGAGGAACTTGCCCACCCTTGATTCTGCCCTGTCCTGTTGCTCCTCCTGATTTGTTAGATGTTATCAGCTGTAACTGCAAAGCTGGGTTAAAACTGTGTATATATGTATCTGGAAAGTGCAGCTGTGCAGCTGCAGGCCTGGCTTGTACTAATTATTGTTTCTGCAAAGGCAGTGATGTTACATGTGGCACTATATTTACACAGTAAAAACAGCAGAAGGGTAAGGATGAAGAGTCTGGAGAAGATGGCGACAGGACAACGGATGAGTACAGTGAGGAGTAGTAGAGGCTAGTTCTTCCCTTTGTTACTCAATTGTGAGTCACAGCAGAGGGCCAGTGAATAGCTATTTCCAAAATGATTGTGGAATTCAGAAATAACTTTTTATTGCAAATGAATGACAAATTATTCCTAAATACTGAACATTTTTATCCTCCAAAAATCCGTCTATATCGCCCCCAAAAACGTGACCAAACCAAGTTTAAATAGTGATTTTGAATCTTGTAAATGACTTGAAAATGTCAGATATGGACTCAGCATCTCCAGTAACCCCTAACAACATACTAACATGGTCCATTTTGGCCAAGCAGCTCTTATAATATGATCAATATAGGTAATTATGCTAATTTATGCTAATTAGTCAAATTGCCCAACATATGCAAATTAGCATCCGGCAGTTTCTGCATGCTGGGAACCCATACTATATATTTCCATCATAAAACTTTGGTGTAGTCAACATTTCCGGGTTCACCTTTCTGTCCACTGGACTAATATCCCCACATGTAGACTGATTTTTTGCCTGTAAAATTTCTTTCTCTTCTTACCCTTCCTCTTCCCCTCCTCGTCCTTCTCTTGCTCCTCCTTGTCCTCTAACTTCACCTCCTTGTCCTTGTCATCCTCTCCCTCTCACTTCTTCACCTCCGCGTCCTCTTCCTCCTCTTCTTCCTCCTACTTCTTCACCTCCACGTCCTATTATTCAGCCTCCTCTAATTCTTACTCTTCTCACTCTTCCTGCTCCCTCCATTGTACCCATTGTACATTACCTGTAGCTTATTTATAGTGTTTAGGCTGATTGCAAAGTGAACTAATTATCTAAAACAGTTTTCACATGAGAAAGTGTGCCAGAGAGTTGGCAAAATAGTGAAAATAAGTGTGTGTTGATCATTTGGAAATTGAGTGTAAAGCATGAGTTGTGTTTACAGTTCCGCAAAAAGAGTGCTGTGCAGTGAATTGTGCCTACAGTTGTGCAAAGTGTGTGTTACAAAATTGCAAACTGAGTGCAAAGCAGTGTTTGTGCTTTTAGTTTTGCAAACTCAGTGAGTGGTTTTCAGTAAGTATTAATAGTTTTAGAAATTGTGCTATAAGAATCACGAATGTGTTTAAGCATTCAGAAAAAACTTCTTGTAAGTTCTAAGAAATAAGCACCAATAATGATCAAATCTTGTTTCTATTTTTTTTTACCTTTTTTATAATTGAATTTCCTTGTTTTCTCACAAAAATCGAAAATGATCATACTGTATATGGTCATAAATGTGATCTCACAGGGGTAAATGGCAAATATGAACCATAAATAATGTCTATCATTGGTAATTGAGCTAAAGTAAACATCTGTTAAGTATTTTTACATAAATTGTTATGCTTGTATTGATTTAAAAGCCTAATAATGTGGTGGGTCCGTCAGACCCGGGAACATTGGCTGTGTAACAAAAATATGAACACCTTACAAGGGTTAAGACCAAATTTAGAATAGGCTTGATGGTTAAGATCAAATTTAGAATAGGCTTGATGGCAACACGTGCACAGATATGAAAGAGCAAAAAGAACTGGACTACACAGAAAGGTAATCGTTTCTGAGTTTCTGAGAATGCCTTAAGGAGACAGTGAGAGGTGACAATTTTATATACATCAAGGGCAGCACTTTCAATTTCTATTGTGCTACAGAGTCTCTGACATCACACACAAACAGACTCCTTTCAGTGTGCTAGACTTTACATTAAAGCACTCCTGTCCTGTGGGAAATGCAAAGCACATAAAAATACATGGAAAATCAGACAGTTACAATTGCACTTCTCTCTATTGGCTGTCGGTTGAGACATTTTTAAAATCACCTTTCCCTTTTTCTTTACAAAATTAAATATCACCCCACATACACATATCCTAACTTCAAAAGGATTTCACTCTCGCCCTCCACTCCAAACGATCCAGTCCCAAACTCTAGTGTACAGAGATCGCTCACACTAGAACAAAAAAAAGCAAGACTCTCATTTGCGTATTTAATGGCTATTTGATGCGCATCCCCTTGTGTGTTACACTCTTTGTCAGTGGCTTACTGCTCCGATTGAGTGTGTGGAGGAGACAACTAATGAACTGTGATAGAGGAGTGCACAACTGTGGAAAGCACAACTGTGATAGAGGAGTGCACAACTGTGATAGAGGAGTGCACAACTGTGGAAAGCACAACTGTGATAGAGGAGTGCACAACTGTGATAGAGGAGTGCACAACTGTGATAGAGGAGTGCACAACTGTGGAAAGCACAGAGGGCCCGTAAATGAGGCTTAATGGTGGAGCGTGCAAAGGGAGAGTCTGTCATGGAGGATGAAACGTACAGTTTGCTCTTAGTACCCATCAGAGAATACTGTTATGTAGTTTCATCATATGAGCTATATATTGATGAAAGTGATGGAATTCATTAGAAGTGCTTAGTCAATCTGTTTCAAGCATCAAACACACAGACACACACACACACACACACACACACACACACACACACACTCTCTGACAAGTTAGGAGATTATGTGTTGTAGATTTGACTTGTAAAAAACTAAATGAATTCCCATGAGCCTTTGTCAGAGTATTGAAATTGTGGTTGGAAACACATTTCATTTGTGTTTGTCACTGTAACTTGTTCTTACCAGTAGAAATTGGGATATGAATTGTGCCGACATATTTCACATTCACATGTGCCATAAACTCACTTGTCAGATATTAGTTTTTTACAACTGTTTACACACATTTTCAAAACTCTATGTCTATTTTTTAAAACACTACACACAAAACACACAATTGCTCAATATATATCTATTCATAGGCCTATACTAAGACAACAATGATCGGATGGTGTTCAGTAAAGTAATGAGTGTGTGTACATTGAGGACTGAGAGTGAATAAGTGGTGAATAGGTTTGGCATTTTGATAGGTTGTGTTTAAAAACCGAAATCAAGTTACTTTCTGTTAGATTTTTGTGTGTTAGGTAGAAAATTGTGTGTGGTGTTTTGCAAAATGTGTTTTAGGATATTGAAAATGGAGTCAAACACCAATAATTAGTGTTTGGTTTTGCAGATTTGTTGTGGGGTTATGGTGTTTGGAAGACCTGTTTAGAAAATTGTGTGACAAGCAAAGATTTAATGTGTAAGCAGTTGAAAAAAACTGTAATAACAGGCGAGATCTCAGCGATTAATTTGTTCTGCTTCTTCAGAATTTCTTGAACTGATTTGCAATATATATATTTTTGTTATAGCAGTGACATTGCAACAAATACAAATAAATATATTGCATCTATTTAATGTAACATTTATTCAAAAACTATTATTGAAATTAGTTGGTTAAATTGTGTCTGTTTTGCATAGGAACCTAAATCAATTGTGTAATTTGAAAGGGTTCATGTGGAACCAATGTACTTTAATTATTCAACACAAAGTTTTTCTGGAGAAACACACATCCACATACAGAATATACACAAGTACTGTATGCACGCACACACACACACACACACACACACACACACACACACACACACACACACACACACACACACACACACACACATAGGATCAATACATCCTTTTGGGAGAGGCAATGAGCAAGGAGTGCATAATCCATATCACTTTCCCAAAGCCACAGAGATTACAGCCCTCATCAGTGACCAGTGGAGTGGATCACAGAGCCGTGGGGGGCTGAAAATGTGTGTGTTTTCCGTGTGTGCTGCAGTGCTGGATGTGTATCCTGACCAGTGCCTGTGTGAGGGCCGGGTGGTGAACTGCCACAGCAGAAATCTCCTGCACATACCAGCCGTGTCCTCCAATGTGACTGCCCTGTGAGTTCATGCAGCGCTGATCAAATCTATTTTGCTCTCCCTTTCTCTCTCTCATTTCCTCTTTTTCTCTCTCTCCCTCTCTGTTTTTCTATCTCTCTCCCTTTCTCTTTTTTCTCTGTCTGTCTTTCTCTCTCTCTCTCTCTCTCTGTTCCTTCAGCCTGCTTTCACCTTCTTCTGACTTCTGATTCACAGCAACCTTCTACAAATACACCTACATACAGTACCTCCCGATATATAAATGAATGCCATGAGATACAGTAAGTGGACAGGAGCAATAATGACTTTAGCTGTCTCACTCTGCTCTTTTTTTCATCTCTGCTTTTCAGCGTGCTGAACAGCAATCAGATTACCTCTCTACCCCCAGATTTGTTCATCCGCTACAGGCACCTGGAAAAACTGTAAGGGTAATTTTTTTAACCTCTGTCTGTCTGTCTGTCTTCTGTCTGTCTGAATCAAACATTTGTATAATATTCTGCATTCTAAGATACCTGAATAAACTCTTCATGTATTCTTCATGCTGCCTTCAACCAAAGATTCGTAGAATGTCTCTGTTAACTTCCACCGATAAAGTCAGCTGTCAGTCTCCAGGCAACGGCATTCTGTGTTGCTATCTCGCTAGGCCTTCCGAGACAAAGTTCATAACTGGTAGCTTGATGCCTGCTACGGCAAGTGGCTCGTTAGACAGTTGAGGGCAACAAGGCAACCGGCAGCTGTCTTCTGTTTCGGACACAGGCCATGTGTCTGTCTGCTTTTTGTACATGTGTGTCTGTCTGTCTGTCTGTCTCTCTGTCTGTCTGGCCTGGCTGCTTGTTCATGTAGGACGGTCATTGACTGATGGACTGAGTGAGAATGCACTGATATTTTTCTATCAGCTCAAGTATCCACATACTCTTCCAATCCCCCAATTCCTTATGGAGTACCAAGTGCAACAGATCTAAGATGTATGCAATTCTGTGCTACAACATGCATGTGTTTATTATGAGGTCAGGTAACACCGTAGGCCTAATATCTTTTTGTGGTTTAGAGTAATAAAGTAATTTTGTAGATGACATTCAATGTGTCCACGTAATAATTATCTAGGCCAACATTGCTTTTATACTTTCTGTTATTTTCATTGCCGCTTCTAGAAAGTTCAGTGAATCATCCATTTTTTCTTGTTTTTTTGCCACAATGCTGCGGCATTTGTGTTTTTCATGGTCCAAGGGCGTTGTGACATTGCATGGTTTTGTAATAAATGCATACTATGAATGCAGAATGCTTTCAGAATGTGTTCATTCTACACATAAAGCTCTGTTACACTTGCTAGCACATAGTTTAAACAGTTTTAAATTAAGCACTCTGCGGGGGGTGGCATCACTTTGTTGTCCTGTCATTATATTGTTTCCTCCTCGACTGACTTTCACCCATTATTATGACCGCTGCGCAGCGAAGGTTTAGTCAGATTTTTTTTTTTGCATGTCCAAATTTCCGTCAAGGATTCCCTGGACACTGTAAGACCGGGGTACACGAAACTTGGTGGGCATGTAACCCCACATGGATAGCATGGAACCTCCTGTTTTCGTTTTGATCTGTAGATCAATATCTCGAGTGAATATCTCGAGAATTGTAGGGTTTAGGAGGACCATTTTTTTTTTGTATGTTGATCTGAAAGGGCCATGTCAACCCATTCCATAACCACTCATTTCATGTATAGTGCCACCTAGTTAAACACAAAAAAGTAAAAATGAGGCGTTGTAATCGCAGGTATCTGTGACCTAACATAGTCAAAACTTCACGAAATTGGAAGTGTAGGATCATTATGACACCCTCTGAATGCACGCCAAGTTTCGTGGAATTCCATTCATGGGGGGCCACACAATAAACTAATTTATGTTACTATACCAGTAGGTGGCCGGAGACAGTTTTCTGTGAATATCTCAAGAACCGTAGGGCCTAGGAGGTCCACCTTTTTTTTGTATGTTGGTCTTAAGGGGGCATGTCAACCTATCCCATTACCACTTATTTCATGTATAGCGCCACCTAGTTAAAAATTAAAAAGCAAAACATTAGGTGTTTTCATCACAATATATCTGGCTGACATGGTCAAAACTGCACGAAATTGAAAGTGTATGATCATTATGACACCCTCCAAATGCATGCCAAGTTTCGTGGACTTTCGTTCATGGGGGGCCTTACAATAAAATAATTTATGTGTACATTTAGTGACCGTACACCAACAAGGATTCCCGGGACACTGAAAGACTGGGGTACACAAAACTTGGTGGGCATGTAACCCCACATGGATAGCATGGAACCATCGCTTTTCGTTTTGATCTGTAGCCCCCCCCCCCACTGGACTGGACCCCCCGAAAGGAGGGTAGGGCAGACACAGTTTTCTGTGAATATCTTGAGAACTGTAGGGCCTAGGATGACCAATTGTTTGCGTATGTTTGCCTCCAGGGGTCATGTAAACCCATTCCATATGCACACATGTGCATAAACAGATACACACGCACACACATACATTCACAGTAATCCTACGTATGACACATACTCACACAGTAGACATATACGCATGCATACACATGCACACACACAGGCACATAAACAGACAAACACACACATGCACGCACACACACACACCCACACACCCATAAACATAAACATGTACATGCACACATGCACACAATTCAAGAATTTCTCAGAATTATAAACAGGCAAGATGGGGGTGGGGTTGGATAAAATGTATATTACATGTGAAATCTATGAACTAATCATGTTTTGGTACTTGTTGTCTAGCAGATACCAGTGAGAATTGAGTGTGCATAATGCAATTCAGTGAGACAGTTAGAATCATATATGCCTTTCAGCGTGACTTATTTTTGTGGAAAACATGAGCTGGACTGGGAGGCGGTCATATTTTGTACCGCCCTGCGGTACATCTAGTTGTTTTTTATTTCCTCTCCCAAACTCTGTTCCCTCAACAAAAACAAGAAAATGGCTCCCCTTTCATTTCAGAAAAACCTTTGAATAAAAAGGCAATAATCATTCCCTTGGCGGTTACACAGGAACTGAATCTCTGATGACGTTTTTGGGGTACTTTTGATGGTAGAGGGGACTGACGACACCTCACAAGCAGCTCAGCTGTGCTCTGGGATTGGGGAGAAGAGAAGGAGAGAATTATAAGGCAGGAAGAAGAATTGATATGCTAGAGTGATGTTGATGAAGAGTTTGAGCTTTCAGAATCCACTTAATTTGTTTGAGCAAATGTGCCACCCAGCTGTGTTTGCCGATAGCAAATTCAGTGGTATCCCGCCGGCCTCAGGATTGGATGGAAGAGGGAAATGGCATTGTTAGTTGTTGAGGCTTAACAGCAGTAGTTGGATGAATTATCAATGATTTGTGATCCCCATCCACATCAGTTCATTATCCATCCAGCATCCATATTGTCAACACCTTCACTTTTTCTGTGTCTCCCACTTTGCATCTCTCTCTCTCTCTCTCATTTATGAAAATGGATGTGTTTATAGGTCAGTGGTGCTTTTTTTTCTGAGCCGTCAGTTGTCTCCATTGAATTTTGTCTCTCACAGGCACATGCAGAACAACAGTATTGAGGTCATCTCCAGAAGAGCGTTCTCTGGCTTGTTCTCACTACGCCAACTGTGAGTAGAGGCCACAACTCTGACCCTTTCTCCCCAAACCCTCACCAATGCCTCTTCACATTATGTCAGTATGGAGCATGGGGTCACCAGCTGAGAGTGAGACCGAGGGTGAGAATTGGGGGATGAGAGAGAGAGAGAGAGACAGAGATAGAGGGTATGTGTGCGGGTATGTGTTTGTGTGTGTCTGTGCTTGCGTGTGTGTGTGTGTGTGTGTGTGTGTGTGTGTGTGAGAGAGAGAGAGAGAGAGAGAGAGAGTGTGAGAGAGAGAGATGCAGTCTTAAAGAAACAAGACACATTAATAGACCATGCTGAGGTGTAGTTTTCTGGCAGTTATTTTTAATCTGCTAAATGTACTTAGTAATTCATCATGTCAATGTCACCTCAAATAGTCAGGTAGCTTTTAGGAACATGCTGGACAAAAACACCAGTTTGATTTTGTGTTTTTCATTGAGTTGGTTCAAACTGAGAGGTGGCACCGGATAGGTCATTTAACTGTATTTCATAATTTCTAAATGTGTGAAAATAATAATTTGCTTGTAATGGAATGACTGTAACTCACAGACTGGAATTATACTGCACCATGTTGCCCATAGTGACAGGAGAGACAGCACATGCATATCTGTGTATGTTACCAGGTCACTGGTAACCTTTATGTCTGCTTGGTATCTTGCTCCCAAGGTCACTGCTACATTATTGACTAATGCCTTAGGTATAGCTAACCTTTATTCTTTGTATGTTGAATGCACCTGTACCGTTGCTTTGGTGTCAGGACTGTTAGCTGTTGGCTGTGGCAAACATGCTTTGAAGTGGTGCACAGCCTTCATTTCCCTGGTCAAACACCTCTGATTTGTGTAAACAGTCTTGCGATGGTAAGGTAATCGTCTTTGACGTAGAGTGCTCAGACTCTCCTGGCTTGTTTGAGCTTTCCCCTCACAGCTGTGCAGGCTGTGATCTGCAGTAGTTCAGCAGTTCACGTGTATTATAAGCACAGTACTCAGTTTCAGTGAGGTTTTCCAGTGGGGATATCATGGGTCATCAAAAAAGCCTTGAAAGTACAGGTGTTCCGCAGCATTTAATAATTTATGATGCTTCTATTTCTATTCTGACTTGATGCAAAATGGATGATGCACAATGGAAATATTTGAGACACATAATCATCGTTTACATTGTTAGTCTGTTCTATCTTAGTTTATTTTGGGGGTTTTTGAGAGAGAGAAAAAGAGAGAGAGAAAGAGAGAGAGAATGATAGTGGGTTATAGTCCAACCTGGGTCCCTGTGCGCACTTGGGGCCATACATTGTAGAGATGCTGCCTCTTACTCCACAGCTCCCCTGAGTTGATGTGATTTGGAAGGACAAATGGGCCTCCTAAACATCATATGCTGAAAGACAGGACTGAACATCATACGCTGAAAGACAGGAGTTTCCTTTTAGTGTTCCCCTGCCCAATTTACTTTATTAAAACAAGTATATTTTCCTCTTCTTGGCTGGACCTTATTTTGGCAGCTAATAAAATATGAATCGGATCACTCTCATAACTCATATGCACAAGCAGAAAGAGCTCTTTGCTGACAACAGGGTCTGAAATGATGGCCCCCTTGAAAATATATTAAATTAACTTTTTTGCCTAATAGTCTTGTATTTCAAAGAAGTATTTGTTCTGTTGTGCCATTAAAGTATATGAAAACCTATGGGAAATATCTCAAAAGTTGGTTTTCTTGATATAATCTTATTGTGAGGGATTTTGGAAATACTCCCCCACTAAGACAGCAAAATAACTATAAAGTGTGGGATTCAGTCACAAAACCCATGCATTCTCATTGTAAAAACATCACCAGTTGCATCAATCAGTTGTTGAGTTGACAGGGAATTATCTGTGATGTTTTATACATAATAAAAGTCACCGATATGGCATAGATTAATGATTAACCAAGTCAAGACATTTTTCAAGTGGCAGACATGGGAAATGTCATGTTTTTTTCAACTGCTTACACATAAACACTTCACACAATTTACAGAACTGCACAGACAAAAAGCAAGTCTTCACAATAAGCTATAAAGTAAAACACTGAATAATCCCTAATCAAAACCTAATTCTTGTTTCAAATAAAACAAACTAAAGGTAAACAAAGGTAAACACAACTATTCATATGGTCAAAGACTTGTCCAATTTTGCATTTGAAAGACAGTGCCTGAAAAAGAAACACAAATGGTCAAGGTCTGATCATCATGACTTTATTTTGCAAAAAGTGTTTCATGTGGTGAAGCTTCAGTGGCAAGGCAATTTTATTTATAGCGCATTTCATACACAGGGTAATTCAATGTGGCTTTACATAAACAAAAGCCAAGAATAATAGTAAATGAAGGGCAATAGTTCAAAATAGTTGAAAAAGCAAAATACATGAAATAGAATCATTAAAAAACATAGAAGGTGCAAGGCTTCCTTAGTCAAACACCCAGTGAACAGCATCACTTTTTAAAAATGGAGATTATTGAAAGTAGCCATTATTGTGTGCGCACACATACTATCTATTCCTTTAGGTCACAAAATTCCCAAATACAGCCATATAGTCCCGAGTTAGAGCTTACTGTAAATGAACCTGAATGGAGCTTCAGACAAGCCCAATAGAGCAGTGGTGCCCGAATGGAGACTATGGGCTGTATTTTGCACACTGGTGCATGGCGTAAAACTCGTTTTCCACCCGCGCAAAGTTTAATTCGGTATTTTGCACGTTTATTTTTTAAACAATGCGCCCAGGGGTGTGGCAATTAACAACCTAGGGAGTGGCCTGGCGCATTGTCTAAAAATCGCTATTGTACACCTGGGGGGTATTCCATCAACCTCGCTAAAGGCCAAACCTGGCTTATTTCGATAAGTCTCGCTAATTTTAGTGAGAATTCCATTCCATTAACAAGATTAACGTGAATCCCAGTTTGGTGACCATGGGAATTTATGCCACAGAACTAACCTGCTCCGTAGCAGGTTAACTTTCAAGCTAAATTAAGCTGTGTTGCAAAAAAAAACAATCAGTCGGAAAACGAGTCCAAAAAGATAGTTCCGTCAACCTGTGCTCGTCACCTGTAGCCTACAACTTCAAAAATAGAAGTAGCCTAGGCCTATAGAAATGTTTTTACCGACAGTGCACCAAGCATGGATTTACACATTCACTAGCTCCAAATAATGTATGAAGATTATACGATTAAAAATGTTTTAACTTCACATGCGTGTGGTTCTAGGAATCGTGCTACTCTGCGTCATTCACGTTCAGTGGTGGTGTAACGTGCAGCGAGACGGCATATAAAAGGATTTACATTATTGCGTGTTCACAGGTTCGCTTCCCATACGAAGTATTAAGGCTACATTGTTTATCACCTTGATGATGGCATTTTTGGGGGCCAAGTAGCGAAGCTGCGAGGACCTCATTCTGTTTCTACGTTTTCCTACAGTATTATTATTATTATATGCAATGGAAGTCAATGGCAGCCCATAGAACCGTCTGGTAAAGAGTTGGGAAATTTGGCACACTAATTGGGGACGGTCCCATGATTCATGTCACCAAGTTTCATGTCGGCAACTCGAACCTTCTAGCGCCACCAACAGGCCAAAGTTGGAAGTGTGTTCACTCACGTAACTTTTGACCCGTAGGTCCGATTTTCAAAAGTCAGGTATCGTTGGAATCCTTGGACCAAGCCGAGTTCAACGCACCCTATGACGTCATTTTCCGCCATGATGGATTTTCCGCCATTTTGGATTTCATCAAAAACACTTAAAGTGTATCAGGGGTCACATACATTCTCTGATTCCCACCAGATTTTACACAGATCATCTTCAGACCAAACCTCACAAAAGTTATCACTTTTCGTCTTCGGAAGTCAATCGAAACTTGCGGCAAAGCCGCCAAACAGGAAGTGAGCTCATATCTCAGCAACCCTGCCATGTATCATAACCAAACTTACTACATAGGTTCAGGACCCCATTAGGAGGACGCTCAAAAATGTGTTGACCTTTGACCTGTAGGGGGTGCTGCAATTAGCAATATTGCATTTTGATCTGTAGTTGCGATGTGTTTTATCGAGCTTTTATTTTTGGATGTGAAACTGATGACAACATGTTCCATCCAGTTCATTCTAATGCCTGCGTGGTAGGGCGGGGCGGGACGGGGTGGGACGTGCAGGGGTGATTAGGGGGGGCTGGCTGGCGGAGGCGGTGGCATTACTCAGCCCTGTTTCAGCCCTACAAAATCAGTTATGTTTGATGTGACACTTGTTGAAAGTGTTGATCGCGAGTGTCTGCTGAGTTCTATCTTGTCGCCGTGGCTACTCCGGCCTATTCTGCTTGGCCCCCTCATTGCTGCTTGCAGCTATATTTAGTTATAATTTTTGATGAAAGACATATGTCTACTGCTGATAAAGGGTCATGCACATTTGGTAGGCTGTTCAGTGACAGCTTTGCCAGTGGGCTATATTATATCTGATGCAAGCCAAAGGACAATTATTCTGTAGCCTAGGCAGCTAATAATTAAAACTGCTTCATGTGTCGACGATTGTTCATGAATGTCAAATCAACTGTGTGCTACACAGATCAAAAACTAGGCATAAATTGAATTGAAAGCCATTGCATTTCAGATAATTTTATTTCAAACACTTTGGGACTTATGGGAGACAATAGGCTATTATGTCGATACTAATTTATTTTATGACCACCTACACCTAGACAATAATTTGGAGTGAACTCTTTTAATATAAGAACGTAGTCTATAGATAGTTTTGAATATATGGCAAAGTTGTTTCTGAGTTTATACTATTTATTCATTCACTCGTTTTGTTCAAGCATAGACTGTAGGCTATAGCTACTATGTGTTCAAGAGTGAAGCCAATCAAACTCGCAATTGATTTCAAACCATTAGCATTGTTGTTTTAAATGTATGCTTTCATTATTCTCCAATTTCTGTAGGCAATCTATTTTTTCTCTCGATGTTAAATTTGATGACTTTCGATGAAAATCCTGTGGATAGCTTTGCCTATCTAACAGAAATCATCTAGTATTGTCTTAATTTTTACGACATATATCGCCTTTTCATCAATCTACTGTTTTGGTCTACTTTTCTACACCGTGCACGAAAGCAGAGATGAAGCTGAACTAAACCTCGCTTGAATAAACGAGGCCAAGATGCCGCTAACTTGAGTTAATGGAACGGCTTCAGCCCCAAGTGAAAGTCTACGCTAGTTCAAGCCAGGCTATTTCTGTTAAGCGCCGCCTTCATTAGCGAGGTTGATGGAATACCCAGGGGGCCAAACCTGGCTTATTTCGATAAGTCTCGCTAATTTTAGTGAGAATTCCGTTCCATTAACGAGGTTAACGTGAATCCCAGCTTGGTAACCATGGGAATTTATGCCACAGAACTAACCTGCTCCGTAGCAGGTTAACTTTCAAGCTAAATTAAGCTGTGTTGCAAAAAAAAAACAATCTGTCGGAAAAAGAGTCCAAAAAGATGGTTCCGTCAACCTGTGCTCTCCTCACCTGTAGCCTACAACTTAAAAAATAGAAATAGCCTTGGCCTATAGAAACGTTGTTCCGACAGTGCACCAAGCTCAAGCCAGGCTATTTCTCTGTTAAGCGCCGCCTTTATTAGCGAGGTTGATGGAATAGCCTACCCCCCAGGAACTCCCTGGTCTAAAGTCTGTGGCGCAAATGCAGATGCTATTTTAAGGGGCCTGCATGAATGAATGCGTTGCACACCAATCTACAGACACCCCCGTGCACAGACGGAAACATTCAAAGCCTTGATAATATTTGTCCATTTCCCGGTTTTGTTCGTGCATTGGTGACCTAAAAAAATAGTAGCCTACAACATCTACATGCAATATATTTACAACAACGCCTAATTATGACCTATTAATTTGGACAACTTTATACAGCCCTATAAAGGCTAAAGTTACCTTTAGTTTTGTTCCAATTTACCGTTGTGTATGGCTTTAAACATCGCGTGCGCTTTAACATCAGCCTAAGCATTATTCCAGGTTATTCAAGGTTTTAAGCACCACAATTTTGCCTACCTTGTTGTAGCCCATCTGAAATATCTCCAAGCTTTGTTATGTTCCCTCCATCCTTTCGTTATTTTCAAAAAACGTTTTATATCCATGATGGCCTTAAAGTCTTGAGTTAGTGAATTAGCTTAAATCAGCTTTTATGAGCTGCAAGAAAGCAGGAAGTATGGCTACAATTTCTGTAGTTGCTGCACCCATTCATTCTCTCTCCTGCTCAAACGAATGTTGTGCGTGCATTAAGTTGATGATAAAGTGTTTACAAACTCTACTTAACAGAAAATATTGTAAATAGCCTACTGTCGTGCAGTTAATGGGATATACTGTGCAGAGTTGAAAGTTAGGTCAACTTGGAAACGGTTTCTCACAGGCCTGTGTTGCGCATAACGCGACACTTTGCTCCACTCATCTATACAACGGAGTTCCCATTTCGTAAACCATACATAATTTCAAAGAAAAATATTACCACTCGAGGGAAATCAGTGTGGTGTCCATTAAGATGTGAAAAAATAGGCATAAATCTAGTGTACACATTTTCACAAATCACGGATGTATTGATGACATAAATTAGGAAATATTAGATGACTTAAGGAGACTTGATGTTGAATTGCATGCTGATGCTATTTAACCCAAATGACCCAGCGGCAGCACGGGATAGAAGAGATTAACTGACAGAAGATATGCATTGTCTATAGAGAGGTAATGTTAGATTACATTGTACATAGCAAAAATATTACCATGCATTCATAATCTCGTGATTATGTGTGACGCTGTGAACGCTCCTGACTGCGCCTTGCAAATACGCCACCATAATAGCAATCAGCTATGGAACAAGCGTGCGTGCCTGTTGTTAAAGCGAATGTGAGATGACGCCCTGATTGGTTTATTGCACGTTACGCCCAAACCACACCCATGATTAATGTAGCTACTTCAGAGAGACCACGCCATTTTAGATTTGCGTAGGTCGCAACAGTCAAATATCCCACCGGTAAAATAGCATCAGCGCCCAAGATCCGCCCACAAAGTGACTTGCGTTTTGTGCAGGCACTTCCGTTTCAGACCGTTAAAATATAGCCCTTAGGGCTGTATTTTGGGCACCAGCGCATGGCGTAAAGTTCGTTTTCCACCCGCGCAAAGTTTAATTCGGTATTTTGCACGTTTGTTTTTTAAACATTGCACCCAGGGATGTGGCAATTAACAACCTAGGGAGGGGCCTGGCGCATTGTCTAAAAATCGCTATTTTAAGAGCGCATGTCAACAGTCATGTTGGCATGTGCACACACCATCCTTCTATCATTCATGAACGCACACCAGCGCACGTCCATGCAAAGCATTAGAAATTGCACGATTACAATGGGAAACATAATTAGAATAAAGATATTACGAAATACTGTACATCTCATGATGAGTAGTTATTCACCATCATTTGCAAATTGGTAATGACGGTTAAAAGTGATTAGGGGAGAGGCTTAGAGACACGTGATGGAGCACAGCTGAAGACGACTGTCACGAGATATAAGCAACTCCTCTGCAGGATAAATGTTGTTTTATTCAATCATTTGAGCAATATTAGGGTAAGTGTTGCTTTTTTCAGCCTATGTTTTCGGTGGTAACCCATTGTCAGTCAATAGTGAAAGTAAATGCATATAACTGTCTTGTTGTTGACTGACTCCTTGGTGAAGTTAGTTTCACTTTACCAATGAGTTCAAATAATAGACGAGTGCAAATGCGTGAAGGCTATGCTAGGTTTTAGTAAAGCATGGTTTAAGAATGACTATTCCATACGGTCTCGCAAGCAGCCTCCTTCAAATGCGCCTTTGAATGCCAAAATACCGATGCATTTATTTGACATATCGCGCGTTGCGCCGTTAAAGGGAATGACAGATGTCATTCTCATTGGTTTAAAATGATGTTCCGCCCCAAACACCCATATGACTGATTAAAAAAACCTAGGAACACCTTGTTGCGCCATGCTCCACGTTTGATAACGAAACCCCTCCCACTGTGAACTGGGCATCCTACTAAATTTGAATAGACTTTTGACGAGTGACGATGCACTTTAGAATGTCATGATAGGGCCCTTAGTCTTTTTATAGTTTTGTGGCACTATGGCACAGACATAGCTTATGTGATCAGGTCAGGATCACGACTAATTGCAATCACCTGGGTGTGCGGGCTGGGGGTCACGGGTACGCAGAGGTGGAAAAAGTACGAAAATATTGTACTCAAGTAAAAGTACCAATACCTTGATGAAACATTACTCAAGTACAAGTTAAAATACCGATCTGAAAATGTACTTAAGTAAAAGTAAAAAGTAGTTCATTTAAAATGTACTTTAAGTAAAAGTTACTTAGTTACTTTTTTTTTTTGGGGGGTTCCAGAACAACCAGTTTTACCAGAGACTTTCTAATGAGGAGATACAGCACTCAAAAAATCCTCCATAGTAATGCATGGGGTTAGTCAGTTGTCTACAAATATCACAACCCTTCCGCGGCAAAACGTTGACATGTGAGTACATTGAGCCAATCATGTGGTGTGTTGTAAAAATACATTGAGCCAATCATGTGGTGTGCTGTGAAGACATCGTGCCAATCATCTGTTGTGATCTCGCTGCTGGAGCAAGATTGGTGTCGGAAGCCTTACGCACACGCATTTCTGCCGAAATAGATGCACGATAAGTGCCCAAAAGTGTTGCAATATGGCCGAAAGTGGAGGTACTTGCCTGAAAAGGACTTTGGTCCTAGCTCGAGTTGCTGCAGCCAGCAGCTAAGGCAGCCATGTTCATGCTCCCAGTGTGTAGCGCTGCAGCAACTCGAGCTAGGTAAAACCGATTGTTTCAGTTTTGTTCATACCGACAGCACTCGGTGACGTTGAGAAATGGAGATCTATATGAAAAATCACCGGAGTTCTCCTTTTAAGTTTGAGCAGTAGTTGATTTTCAAAGTTAGTTGCACTCATCCTTGCGTCGCTTTGCAGTGAACAGTAATCCAACTGAAATGCCCCTCACAGGCAGCTGAGGCAGGGAGGCCAATGTTGAGTTGTTTTTTTATATTTGGAAACAAGCAGAAGGTTCAGCAGACTAAAAGGGCGTCGAACTGGGGGGGAGAGTGGGAAGTATAGGGCCCCAATGGAGGAGAGGGCCCATGAAAAGTGGAATACGGGGGTACAACATTTTCACCAGGCATTAGTAATAACTCAGGTAATTCACACATAAAAAATCCAAACAACTCCATAAGTAGAGTCATGTGTAATGAAGTGGAATAACACAAAAAAAAGTATTGAACAAGCTAAGAAAAAGCACTAAAGGCAAGGAAAGGGAAGGAACGAAGCTGGAATCTGTAAGTAGTTAGAGTAGTTATCCTTTCTATCTGTGCAAATTACTATAAGCTTGGTTAGTATATTGATGGGCTATAAAAAGGTTTTTCATTACCAAGGTGTCACACAAGAAACATTTCATGATGGATAAAAGCAAAAAGCTCTCCCAAGACCTTTGCAACCTTATTGTTGCAAAACATATCAATGAAACTGGTTACAGATGCATTTCAAAACTTCAGAATCTTCAGCAAGCAGCATGGGAGCCATTATCTGCAAGTGGAAGAAACATCACTGCCATGCAGGATCTCCTCATAATATTTCTGACCAGGGAGTCAGAAGGATAGTCAATTCAAAAGCCAAGGACCTTTCGGAGTAAGCTCCAGAAAGACTTGAAGGCAGCCAATTCAATTAAATTCAATTAAACAGTTCTGGAAGTAACTAAAGATCAGGATTCACAAGAGGGACCCTTGGAATCTGTTTAGAACAATGGGCCAAAATCACACCTGATACTGTGACTAATAAGTTTTGTCATACAGGAAATGTCTTGAAGCTGTCTTTACAAACAAAGGCTTTTCCACAAAGTATTGAAGAAATTTCAGTAGGCACGTTCAGTACTTTTTTTTTCCTGTGTCATTCCACTTTAATACACATAACTCTTATGTTTGATTTTTTTATAATGTGTGTTAATATAATGTGTGGTGAAAAATTTCGAATAGACTCACTGGAAATTTAAGCTAATTACTGAAAAAAAAATATATATATATATATATGTCCACCATATATTTATTTTACCTGAATATTTTAACTTCCAAATTAAATGTCAAAATGAATGTCAGACGAAATTTAAAGTTTGACTGACTGGATTTTGTATACAAAACATAGTGAAAACTGTCTAAGGTCACTCTCCTTGCTAAAGAGCTAAATGGTTTAGTCCGCCTGCACGATTCATAAGGTAGTCTATGTTTTGTTTATTTAGTTGAGCATGGCTAGTAGTGGACCGCTAATTGTTGTGCTGCTGGTGCAATGTTTTCTCCAAGAAAGCCAAGTCAGGTTACTAAAAAGAGAGACATCAAAATGAGGGGAAACAACTGCTAATAAACTTCTTTCCAAAGAAAGGTGAGCACAAACGTCAAAACACGAAATCCCATGGTGTTTGCTTGAATATCACAGCTATCATTAGTGCTAAAACGAACTGAGACAACCCATTGAAATAGCGGAAAATACACTTTCATAGGTTAGGCTACACAGGTAATCTGATGCATCTCGTGATCCAGCTCCATCCTCCATCCCTTTCAGAAAGACTATATGAAGCCAGCTTGATGTCCTGTTGTAGGCTACATGCTGATCATTATCACTAGGCTAATGGTTTAGGGGCACCATTTCTTTTCTCTCCCTTTCTGTTTTCGTTAGTCTTAACTTTTTTTTTTTTTACTCAAGTAACGGATGGGATTTTTTATGTAGCGAAGTACAATACTTCACTCAAAATGTAATCAAGTAAATTTTAAAATACCGATTTTATAAACTACTTAAAAAATACAAAATACACAGAAAAGCTACTCAATACAGTAACGTGAGTAAATGTATTTCGTTACTTTCCACCTCTGGGGGTACATAACTTCCTTCCCGACAAACACAAAAGAAGCTCTCCCAAATTGTTTGGTACGCAAGTTGCTCGTCGCTGGTCGATACAAACCGTGCACTTCATGCTGGGTTTTGGTTGCGAACAACTCCCTCGCTGTGGTCTGGACTGTCGTCTCCTTCCTACTCCTGTTTCCCTGTGACTACCAATGCGAATGCTGAACGTGGAGCTGACACACTTCCCTCCTCTGCTCCTGTTCCCCTGGGCTAGCTCGCATTGTGGAAAAGGCCGAGATCACAGCTGGCTGTCTATCACAGTTTGACCACTGTTTTCCCCCATTAGCGTTTCTTTTGGTATTAGTCAGTGTTAAACTAACAGCACTTCAAAGTCAAAGTTGGATGTACGGTATGCTTGTTTGTGTTGGCTTATTTTCTTTGTTTTGTATGCTTGTCTGAGTGTGATACACTGGTGCATTTACACTGTTTGCTAGAGTCTGTTACTCGACAAGGTGTAGTGCTGTTGCCATCCCTGAGCTCATATTAGCAGCCAGTTAGCGATTTCATACGGTAGACTGTTACTCCGAGGCTATTGAGACTTATCCCTCCCCCCGGCAGTATTAGTTCTTAATGGGTTCTTGTAACCCCTGACTTAGCTTATCCACACGGGAGACTGTTACTCCTGGGGCATAGGGGTCTATCTATGCCCCAGGTGGTATTAGTTCATATTGAGTTCTTTGTGACTCCCAACCTAGTTTCTCCACACGGTAGACTGTTACTCTTGGGCCATAGGGGTCTATGTCCCAGGTAGTATTAGTTCATTACAGCTTCTGCTATTCATTGTAGCTGTATCGGTAGCACTCCACTGGCGCTGAATAGCGAGTTTGTCTTGTTTTTGTTTTGTCTTGTATTGTTTCCTTTATTGAATGCCCCCTCCTTCCCCCTGTTTGCTAGTATGGCCTGCTAGGTCTATCAGGTAACACAGTTAAGGTACTCTAGGACTGCCGCCTTCCCCTAGTTTGCGGTGAGAGCACATTCTAGTAGTTGAGCGTGTACTGAACACCTATTTATACTCGTGTGGGTTGTATTTAGAAAGCTTGAGTGTTACACTTGTTTGTGTGTGTGTGTATGGCCATAGATCACTTTTGGGGCTGGGCAGCCATTCGAGGGTTACTGTACCTGTGTTAATTCAGGCCGTGTAGCAGCCACCAATCCACTGGGCATTTAATTTATGGTTATGTGTATTACATTTTGTTTTCTTTGATTATTTTGTGTTGTGTATTGTGATTTTGTTTCTATCTGATTTACCTACTGTACACCCCTGGCATCTAGCCTGGGTGTTCCCATGCTGCCTTGCGCGCGATTTGATTCACGCTGCTAAGGCAGCCTGGAGACCATGGAGCAAATTTTCGCCTGAGATAGGGAACCAATCACAGAACAGGGGGGAAAGCAAGACGATGATGAGCTATGCACAGACACATTTGATAGACATCCGTGGCACCCAATAAACGGATCTGGGCATTTTTTTTCAAATACGAGAAAATGAACGTTTGGTTCCCAGACCACGTCTCATTGAGAAGTGGTGGCGCTAGCCAGGCTACCTGCCATCCGTTTTAAACAAAGAAAAGAAATAATAAATACAACATTGTTTATGGACCCTTTCAAGAGAGTTCCATTATCAGCATCATAGTTGGCCCCACAAGACTTCCTTTTTAACATTCCATATGTTATCTTAATGCAGAGGAAGTAGATTGGGGCCCAAATAGAACGTTCAAGCATTGTTTTTGTTTACCTTGTTGAAAGGGTCTATACTACTGCCTCTGTCCTCATCCATTTAGTTGGATAAACCTGAGGGCCCTGTCACACTAAGATGAAGACTGACACTCCTTATTTGGAGAACTAGTTTTGCATTTTGTTGTCCAGTGTGTGATGATTGATTGAAATCACACAGTGATTTGACTACAAGATGTGTTGTTGGAAGGCAAAATTAACCTTTTGCTGCATGTTTGAGAGTGTTAGAGTCAAGTAAGTAAAGTAAGTAAAATGTGGTATTTAGGCCAGAGCGCTGTTTAGACCTGTGTGTTAATTGTTTTGAAAACATAATGTCAGAGTTGACGCAAGCATTAAAGCGATCGAGAAAAACTGTAAGACACCAAAGGCCATATTTTGAAATGGATGGTCAAAGGTCAAAGTGTATAGACATTAAATGCGTGGCCAGTGCGTCTTCAGCTGTGCTTTATATGCACCTTTCGCTATAGACCAGATTTTTCTTGGTCAGTGGCGTAATGATTTTTAGAGGGTGTAAGATAGCGATTTTTGGATCACGCGCCAGACCACACCTTATGTCGTTAATTGCCACACCCCTGAGCGCATGGTTTACAGTAATAACAGTGGAGCGCCACCTTGCAGCGGGTGCACGATAGGGCCCCAAGATTCGTAGGTCTCCAGACAGACCTGTAGAGCAAATTAAAGATTTCATATTTGTCTGGGTTCAGCCAGGCTAGTTGCAAGGTTGCAGTGAGTGGCAGTTTCAGATGTTGTCTGACATGTAAAGATTGTTGTATTGGATGTGTAAACAGTTTACAAAACTGTAAATGTAATGAATTAGAGTTCCAATATTCCACAGACACTTGTTTTTTTAAAAAAAAAAAATGAAATGATAGTTGAGTGATAGACTGATAGTTTTTGCTACAAAGAGCATGCACATCGACAGACGAGAACTCAAACACACACCCACCCTCCCTCTCTCAGTCACTGGTGAAAAGCGAGCAGCATAATCTGTGCAGGAGATCTGTCTTATTCTGTACTCTTCCTTGAGATGTTTTGCAGCTAAAACATCTGACTCCTGCATCACTGTTCCTTAAAGGGCATCACCATCAGATAAACCTTCACCATCAGATAAACCTTGCTCACCTAGTGTTAGTCATTGCAGGTGTGTGTGTGTGTGTGTGTGTCAGAGTAAGAGAGAGACTTTCTAAAAATCAGTCATACTATACACTATCTCAGATTGTGACCGGATGTGTACGGTTTGTGCATGTGATGGTGTATTTGGCTGACTGATCTTGCAGTTGCAATCAGTTTTGTGTGTGTGTGTGTGTGTGTGCGTTTTATTTCCATCATTACAGAGTAACTGCACATGCTCTTTCCTATGCTAATTTGATTTGTATTGTACAGTGTGTGTGTGTGTGTGTGTGTGTGTGTGTGTGTGTGTGTGCAGAGGAGGGGTATGCCTTTGTGTATGTGTGTGTGTGTGTGTGTGAGAGAGAGAGAGACACAGAGAGAGAGAGAAAGTGAGAGATATCAACATTTCTAGCAGATCCCACCTCTTGCTTATGCAGAGGCATGACTTTTCCCCTGGAACAGGAGGAAGGTTTCTCTCATACAGACTACAGACCCATTGTTCTAACACCTGTGGTGGCAAAATGCTTTGAGAAGCTGGTCCTAAAACCCATCAAGGACTGCCTCCCCTCCAGCTTCGCCCCCCACCAGTTTGCCTACAAGGCAAACAGGTCTACAGGGGACGCCATCTCCACTGCCCTTCACACTGCCCTGCACCACCTGGAGAATCCTGGGACATTAGTAAGGATGCCCTTCATCGACTTCAGCTCGGCCTTCAATACCATAATTCCGGACACCCTCATAACCAAGCTTGGACCCCCACGTGCGCTTGGATCAAAGACTTCCTCACCGACCGCCCACAGTCTGGCAGGATTAAATTTGCAGACGACACCACTGTCATAGGGCTCATCACCAAGGATGATGACACAACCTACAGAGACGAGGTCCGGCGACTGGTGGTCAGCAACAACCTCACACTCAACACCAAAAAGACCAAGGAGGTGGTCATGGACAACCACCCCCCCCCCGCCCCTCTCTGCATAAAAAAGGTGGCCATGTGGAGAGGGTGTCCTCTTTCAAGTTCCTCGGGACCCACATCTCCGAGGACCTGTCGTGGGCTGCCAACACTACTGCCTTGGTCAAGAAAGCCCAGCAGCGTCTCTATTTCCTGAGGGTCCTGCGATGGAATAGGCTGCAGAACGACCTGCTGATCTCCTTCTATCGAGCCGCAATTGAGAGTGTGCTGGTGCACACTATCACTGTGTGGTACGCTGGCTGGTCTGTGGCCGATCAGAGAAGATTACAGAGGGTCACCAGAACTGCTGAGAAGATGATTGGCTGTCCACTCCCCTCCCTGGACTCCATCGCCAGCTCCGGGTGTCTCAACAGAGCCAGGGCAATCATAACAGACCACCATCACCCCAACCATCACTTGTTTAACATGCTGCCCTCAGGGAAAAGGTTCAGATCCCTCAGAGGCAAAGCGAACAGACTGAAGAACAGCTTCTACCCTTGGGCAGTCAGAACTCTAAATGCATCACACCACTGACACTGCTTCTTACAGTCTTTCTGCTGTGTGTGTGTGTGTGTGCGTGTGCGTGTGTGCGTGCAATCTTGGCGCTTGGCGTCTTGCGTGTGTGTATGTGTGGGTGTGAGAGGTTACTGCATTGTGTGTCTGTGGGTGTGTGACACTGGTTAAGCATCGAGCTTATAGGGTAAACCAGTCCAATCTCCTACCCGTACCAATTCAACCTCAGATTTCCCCCATGGACCATTTTTCCCCACTTACAGCAAAACTAGCACTCCTAAATATCAGATCTCTTTCAAACAAATCATTCTTAATTAATGATCTAATTTGCACACACAACCTTGATTTTTTACTTTTAACTGAGACATGGTTAGATCAAGCAAACAGTGCTGCTACTCTCATTGAATCAGCTCCCCCAAATTTCAGTTTTTTGTGTGCTACCAGAGCAAATAAAAAAGGTGGGGGGATAGCCACAATTTTTAAGACGTCTTTTCAGTGCAATCAGTCGTCATTCGGTGACTTTACTTCATTTGAATATCTGTGTGCATGCATTAAGTCTTCTCCTCAGATTTTACTACTGACAATTTACAGGCCTCCAAAACATTCAGCAAAAATATTTCTTGAAGAGCTAGGTGAACTGCTATCAGTCGTTTGCATAGAGTTTGACTGTCTTATTATATCAGGGGATCTAAACTTGCATGTGGATAACCCTGAAAACAATTACGCCAAGGAATTCATTGCACTAATCGATACTTTCTCCCTAACACAGCATGTACAGGGGCCAACACACTCTCTCGGCCATACCCTCGACCTTGTTATCACAAAGGGTCTCGATGTCTCTACAGCTGTTAAAGACCTGGCCTTATCTGATCATTTCTGCGTGTTCTTTGATGTGTCTATGTCCCCACACACTCAAAACACAGCTATGATTGTAAAAAGGAGAATCATAAATGATCAGACAAGTGCTCTCTTTGAGCAAGCACTTTCACTAAAGTCAAGTCAACTGTCAGACTCTGTAGAAGACTTATTTGATCACTTTAATGCAAAAATGGCAAACATTATGGATGACATTGCTCCATTCTCCGGTCGGCGTGCTCCGTATGTAACTACCTAAAACTTCCAAACTTATCTATCTTAAATCTCCTTGTTACCATCTACTTTCTACGGATTTACTGGCTACCGATTATATCTCGTGAACAAACTCTTGCATAAACTGTTGTTGCTCGAGGCTTTGGATTATCGGACTCTATAACCTTGATCGCCAAACTTTTCTGTCAAACGTTAACGTTAAACGTTAAGCCAGTATCAAGGGCTGCAAATAATACCGGGCCAAGGAAACGATATCTGGAAGAAGAAAGCATCAAATTCCTTCTAACGTCTCTCAAAACTAGTGACTCAATATAAAAGTGAGATCTTCTCAGATTACTTACCCGCTACCTGTGTTCGAAGTTATCAAGGAACTGCACGATATCGCTGTTGCTAGCCAACTAGCAAACAAACGTTTAAAAACAGTTGACACCGGCAAGCCCTCGGCCAGCGACACGATGCCTCCCCTCAGCTGTGCACCAGGCTGCGACTCATGCGTCCTTCTCAGCTTAAAAAAGATAGTGGAACTTCGAAGCCAGAATAGCGACCCTCCATCAGATTGAGAAGGATGAACAGTTCCTCGACACCATTCTCTCCGTGAAATAACGTTACCTCTCTTACACACACAAATGCCAGATGCCCTGATTTCACTCTGTCCTCCAATACTTTAACCATGCCATGCACTAATGCAACTTCTGTCCCTGTTGCCTCTCCCCGCCTCTGCTGAGAACCAAGCCTGCTCTGCTGGCCAGCTCCACTCCACACCAGCCTGAGCCATGGCGTAGAAGCAAGCATCACAAGCACGGCAGACGGTCCGGACGGCACTCAGGCCCAGCCCAACCTATACGACTGGAAAATCGCTATTCCATTCTGACCGAGGATGAGGAGCCCCTCCAGCCCCGGAGACAACCATCCTGGTCCCTCCTCAAAGTCGGCCCCCGACCCCCCTCCTCCCGGACCTCATCAACCTCCACCCTGGTCATCGGCAGTTCCATGGTTAGAGACCTCTGCATTCCCCATCATGTAGCGGTCCCTCCAAGGTCTACTGCTTCCCTGGTGCCAAGGTCCTTGACATCCAGCAGAAACTCCCAAGCATCCTGGCCCGCCACACCAAGGTCAACAACATCATCGCATTACGCGTGGGCACGAACGACATCAGAGATAAGCAGTCAGTAGCACTGCAGGAAAACTACAAAACTCTCATCACCACTCTGATGGGCACAGAAAAACGCTTTGTCATCTCTGGGCCTCTCCTACCTACAGAAAAAAGGTGCTGAGAGATGGTCCAGACTGTTCGATCTCCACACCTGGCTCAAACGCTACTGGCGCTTCCCTAAGCATCCCCTATGTCAACAACTGGGGCTTGTTCTGGGAGAGGCCCAGTATGCTGAAGCGTGATGGTCTCCACCCAAACCAACATGGAGCCAGGCTACTCTCTGACAACATAGCGCCCACACTGAGACATTGACATTCTGTAGAAAATATTACAGATTCACCCCCAGGTATTGATTCGAATGGCATTATACATGTGGATGAGTCTGAGAATGTTTTCTGCAGGGTAACATACAATACTACTACCATAGATCAAGCTGTGTCATGCAATAGCATGACTTATGCTTATAGTTCTATTCCAACGTTGATTTCTACCCAACATTATAGTAAAAAGAAAAGACAAATTTAAAACTAGAAACCTAACAAATATTCTTTCCATACCTCAGCATATTCCTCAAAAGCCAGAGGCATTTTCAGCTAACATGGGTTTACTAAATATAGGTGCACTTACTACCAAAACCTTTGCAATCAATGATTTTATTAGTGAAAAAAATTGGATTTTCTGTTTCTTGTTGAAACCTGGCTGACTTCAGACAGCTTAAGCTGTTCTTGTTGAGACTTGTCCCCAAATTATAATTTCTTCCACTCAATTAGACAAGGCAAACGAGGTGGTGGAATTGCCTCCATTCTCTCAAACAAATATAGTTGCACACGAGTCAACTTTGGCGAATTCGCTTCCTTTGAGTATATTGCCCTCACTCTGAAGGCTGACCCAGCTGTACTTCTATTAACCTTATACCGCCCTCTAAACTATGGACTGGCTTTCTCGACCAGTTTTCTGAACTTATGTCGCTCATCATCACTAGCTATGATCGGATAATTGTAAATGGCGACTTCAATATTCATGTCAATAAGACAACTGATGCTAAAGCCAGTAAGTTCCTTAATGTGTTGGACAGTTTAGAGCTAAAGCAGCATGTTACAGGACCCACCCACAACCTTGGCAACACCCTCGATCTAGTCATTTCAGAGGGATAGAAGTCACAGACTTATCAGTAAATGATATAAATATGTCTGATCATCATTGTGTATCTTTTTAATATTGTACTACATACTCCAAAAATTCATCCGAAATTGCAATCAAATCGCGACTCTTGGACATTAGAGCAGAACAGCAGTTCATAGCTCTTATAGACTCCATAAATTTAGATATTTTACATCATCCCATTGATCAAATGGTAGAGGCTCTTAATCGTGAATTAGGGCTCTGCTTGACAGAGTGGCACCCTTAAAGACTAAAAAAAAAGGCCCTGTAGCAAACTGACACCTTGGATGAACGAAAATATCCATGATCTAAAAGATCATGTAGGAAAGCTGAGAGAACATGGAGAAAAACTAAGTTACAGGTTCACCGTGCCATTCTAAAAGAAAAAAATTGCAAATTATAATAGAGCTATTCGAATGAGAGGAGGAACCACTTCTCTAAGGTAATTGCTGAAAACAGTGGAAACTCTAGGGTGTTGTTCTCTACCATTGATAGGCTATTGCATCAAACACCTTTTGATACACTCAGTCAGGCATCCTCTCTAAGATGCGAAGAATTTGCAGACTTCTTCAAAAACAAAGTCATTTCTATAAGGGAGGCTATTGGTAACACAAGTAATATGTTTGATAGTACACCCAAAACAGCCCCCAAAATTAAGGTCCTTTAGCACTATTACTCAATCTGAGCTTGGTAAAATTATAACTCAAACCGGCTCCTCAACATGTGTTTTAGATCCAATCCCTACTACATTCCTCAAAAAGTATATGATGGCTTAGCTCCCTTTTTTTCTCAAGGTAATAAATACCTCATTAGAAACAGGTATATTTCCAACTGCTTTTAAAACCGCTGTTGTGAAACCTTTACTTAAAAAAGTCAAAACTTGACCATACCAATCTGAGCAACTACAGGCCTATATCAAATCTATCGTTTTTGAGCAAAGTACTTGAAAAAGTTGTTTGCAATCAGTTAAATACCTTCCTCAACGAAAACAGTATCCTTGAAAAATTCCAATCAGGTTTTAGATCAAATCACAGCACAGAAACGGCTCTAGTAAAGATAGTCAATGATCTCAGACTAGCTACCGACTCAAACAAAGTCTCAATCCTTATTCTTCTGGATTTGAGTGCGGCATTTGACACCATTGATCATAGCATCCTAATTCACTGCTTCTTGGCGTAAGTGGGTGGGTCTCTCTGATAATGCTCTAAACTGGTTTCAAACCTACATTACTGGCAGAGATTTTTATATCAGTCTAGGAGATCATGTATCTGAAAAACATGACTTGCCTTTTGGTGTGGCCCAGGGGAGCTGCCTTGGTCCCCTGCTATTTTTCTCTATATATGCTTCCATTGGGAAACGTCATAAGTCAGCATAATGTAAACTTCCACAGCTACGCAGATGATACCCAATTGTATCTTTCTGTGGAGCCAACTAACCCAGATGGCCTTTGCTCCCTCACTGCATGCCTAACCTCCATTAATCAGTGGATGAGCAAAAACTTTTTGAAACTAAATGATGACAAAACAGAGGTACTTCTGGTTGGACCAAAACTAAAGCGAGATATTATTCTTAGTAATCTGGGGAACTTGGCACACCAGGTCAAACCAAAAGTAACAAGCCTCGGTGTCATCTTAGATGCAGAGTTAAGTTTTAAGCCCCATATCAGTAAAGTTACTCAGACAGCCTATTTCCACTTGAGAAACATTGCCAAAGTGCGCCCCTTTTTAACTCAACAAGATGCAGAAAAACTAATTCCACGCCTTTATCACTAGCAGGTTAGACTACTGCAATGCACTTTTCACTGGTCTTCCCAAAAACATCTAAAGAAATTGGCACTCATACAGAACTCTGCGGCTAGACTTTTAACTAAGACTAAGAAGAGAGAACACATCACCCCTGTGTTGGCTGAACTGCACTGGCTCCCTATTTCCTATAGAATTGATTTTAAGGTTATGTTAATTACTTACAAAGCTCTGAATGGCATAGCACCTTCATATATCTCTGAGCTTTTAATATCTTATCAACCACAAAGGAAACTTAGATCATCCAATTCTAATCTTTTTAATCATTACCCAAAGTGCTCCACAAACAAAGTGGAGAAGCTGCGTTTATCCATTATGCCCCAAACTATGGAACACCCTGCCTCTGTACATCAAGCAGGCGAGTTCAGTAAATATTTTAAAAAAAGATCTGAAAACATACCTGTACAGGAAAGCTTTTAGTTAACTCATCTTATCCTGTAGACTACATTTTCAGATTATTCTACATCTGCTACTATTGAGGCGCAGCCAGCCAGAAGCAGATGGGCCCCTATTAAGTCAGGTTCTGCTCAAGGTTTCTTCCTGGAATATGGGAGTTTTTCCTTGCCACAGTTGCCATATGGCGTGCTTGTGGGGGTAAGAGGGTTAAGGCTGCCAGTCTTATGACGTCATTTTCTATATTTTGATATGTTGCTGAGTATAACATAAACAGCAAAGAAAAAAGTGATTGATAATGACTGACTGACTATTATTGTGTTACATGCTTCAAATGTAAAGCACTTTGAGCTGCATTCTGTGTATGAAAGGTGCTATACAAATAAAGCTTTATTATTATTATTATTATTATTATTTATTATTACAATTCAAGAAAGTTAAGGACAAACAGAAAGCACCATGGAGGCTAAATCCAGCAGTTAAACTTAAAAAAAAAGAGAGTGTAGGAAGACTGAAAGAAAATGGCGTAAATACAAACTTCAGATCCACTATGAAATCCATAAAGAGATGCTCCGGACATATAACTCTGAAATATGCAAAGCAAGACCTTTTTTTCTAACATTATCAATAGAAGTTCAAATAACACTCGTATTCTATTTTCAACTGTTGATAAATTAACAAATCCCCCTCTAAATTAGCACCTGAACTTCTCTCAACTAATAAATGCAATGAGTTTTCATCTTTTTTTAAAGGTAAAATTGACAAAATCAGACTCAACAAATCTGCTCAATTACAAATTCAACAACCTGAACTTCCAGCAACAAACAGAGGGAAACTAAACTTAATGTCAGAGTTCAGCTTGATAGACTTCTGAGAAACACTTAAAAAAAACGGTACAGAATCTCAGCTCTTCCACATGTGTCTTAGACACTCTGCCTACCAATTTCTTCAAAACTGTTTTTTCATCTCATAGCGCGGATGTCCTTCAAATTGTAAATGTATCACTGCTGTCTGGCACTTTTCCTAAGTCACTGAAAACAGATGTTGTAAAGCCACTTCTCAAGAAGAATAACCTGGATGCCTCCATGCTAAACAATTACAGGCCCATATCCAATCTACCTTTTATTGGCAAAATTATTTAAAAAGTACTTTAATCAATTAACCACCTTCCTAACATCAAATGGGTATTTTGATTACTTTCAGTCTGGTTTTCGGGCAAATCACAGCACTGAAACAGCTCTCATTAAAGTTTCCAATGACATATGCCTAAACACAGATTCAGGTAAAACATCAGTCCTAGTGCTACTGGACCTTAGTGCAGCATTTGACACTGTTGATCACAATATTTTACTACACAGACTAGAACACTGGGTTGGATTTATAGGCATAGTTATCAGCTGGCTAAAATCATATCTACAAGAAAGGAGCTTCTTTGTTGCCATTGGAAACTGTACCTCAACACCAATGTCCTTGACCTGTGGTGTTCCCCAGGGGTCGATCTTAGGGCCACTATGATTCAACCTCTATATGCTCCCACTTGGACAAATCATCCAAAATAACTTGATTTCATATCATAGCTATGCAGATGACACACACATTTACTTAGCTCTGTCACCAAACGACTATGGTCCTCTTGAATCTAGGTGTCAGTGTATAGAACAAATCAACACCTGGATGTCTCAAAATTTTCTTCAGCTGAACAAAGAAAAAACTGAAGTAATTATATTTGGTAAAAAGGAGGAAAGACTTAGGGTTGCCAGTCTCCTTGACACAAAAGGGTTGAAGGCAAAGGATACAGTTAAAAATCTTGGTGTATTAATTGACAGTGATCTAAATTTCAACGGCCACATGAAAGCGACAACTAAATCAGCTTTTACCACCTCAAAAAAATATTGCCAGACTCAGAGGGCTGATGTCAAAATATGACTTAGAAAACTCATTCATGCATTTATCTCCAGCAGGGTTGATTACTGCAATGTACTGTTCACAGGCCTTCAAAAAAAAGACTATTAAACAGCTTCAGATGATACAAAATGCAGCAGCTAGGATTCTAACAAAAACTAAAAGAATTGACCACATTACTCCAATTATTAAGTCCTTGCACTGGCTTCCAGTAAGTCACAGAATTGACTTTAAAGCTCTATTGCTTGTTTATAAATCAGTAAATGGAGCAGGACCTAAATACCTGTCAGACATGCTTCAGCAGTACACACCTTCACGTCCTCTCAGGTCCCAGGTGAAAAACCTGCTAGTAAAACCTACTGTTAGAACTAAACATGGTGAAGCAGCTTTTTAGCTGCTATGTGCTCAGCTGTGGAATCAACTTTCGGATGACATCAAAAAAGCCCCAACTGTAGCCAGTTTTAAATCTAGACTTAAGACCAAACTGTTCTCAGATGCTTTCTGCTAACTGTGCCGAGTTACAAATTCTGAATCTGCCTTGATAATTATTCTACTTTATCTTTTATTACTTTTTTTTACTACTTTTGCCTTTGTTTTTTGCTTACTAATTATCCTTTATTTTTAAATTATTTTACCTTGTGTTTTATGTTTTCTTTTTATTATGATCTTTACCTTTTAACTATTCTTTGACTATATTGCCTTTTTATGCTTTTTATTTGTTATTATTGTTTTGTTTTGTTTATGTAAAGCACATTGAATGACCTCTGTGTATGAAATGCGCTATATAAATAAACTTGACTTGACTTGACTTGACTTATGTACTATTTATGATGCCCTATTTATGACTTGATAATCATCCCTTTATTATGATTATGTACTATTTATGATGCCCTATTTATGACTTGATAATCTTTGTTTTGTACTTGTCACTTTCAGTCTTTGACTTCTTTGCACCTTTGTGGCCTTCCTGGCAAAATGTTGTTGTCCAGGCAACTGCCTGTCACAGTCCTGCCACTTCCACTTATCCCATCCTGGCAGTGCTAATCCCTCCTGTCCCATAGATATGCATAAACAGCCCTGTTCACACATCTACTCGCTCACACAGTAATATAGACAGTAATTTAAAAAATGATATCTACCCCGCGTTGATCCCCCCCTTTTTCTTTCTCTCACTCCCTCCTTCCTCTCTGTGCTCTCTCTCTCTCTCTCTCTCTCTCTCTCTCTCTCTCTCTCTCTCTCTCTTCTTTCTGTCTCTTTGATTTGGTGTCTTGTTGCTTCCTAGGTATCTGAGTTGGAACCAGATCTCCACACTCAAGGCCGGTATATTCAGTGACCTTCACAATCTCCAGTGGCTGTGAGTGGCAGAATCATCACAAATGTCCATTGAAGGGGAGATTTGTGTGTGTGTGTGTGTGTGTGTGTGTGTGTGTGTGTGTGTGTGTGTGTAATAGAACTATGACTGAGATTAAGAGTTGAGATGGCTGAGATTGAGTTTTCAAACTGAGGACAATGTTTTCCTAGATGCAGAGACCATCACAAATCAAGTAAATCAGGTGACAAGTCTGATGCCCTTAGTTTTCTGTAGCTGTACTTTGATAAAAGGCAGAAGTACCAATTAAACTGAGGCACCCTGTGTTCTTTATGCATCTCATGGTTCAAAAGACCATGAAATCTGGTTCATTGCACTTGTAAATAATGTAAATAAATCTAGAAAAAACAAGAGGTGCCACATTTGGTAATTTCCCAGGATACAGGTATAAATAGAGAAGCGTTGTGTTCTGTGTACTGGGCCCTGAGAATTAATAGTGCTATGCGAGTTTTATATCAAAGCCTGTAAATATTAGCCTGATGTTGTCATACTCAAATTGTAGTCAGAATATGAGTCTGAAACTGCTCCATTGGGACGTAATTATGGGGCGTGCTTCAACCGATACAGGGGGGTAATGCCTCTGCACTCAATTGGATAGACCTAACCAATCAGAGCAACAAAATAGCTTACCGTGAGGTGTAGGAAGAAAACACACGGACCATCCTTCTGCTCCTATATCCCCTCCGTTTTTAAAATAATTCTGTTGAACAGTGATATGCTACAAACATGTTAAACAGCTGGGAAAGGCTGTCGCAAATCCCTCGAACAGGTGGTCAATCAGAGATTTCAAACGAACGAGGGAACATGTCGCAATGCAACAGCGCTGTTTTCCCTTGATGAAAGTTTCCATATGGGGTCTTAAAAGCCATGTATCCTTCTAGCCAAAGCGTTTTTGTTTCAAACATAAGCCTAATCTAAGCGTGCTCAGATGATGTGATAGACCAGGCGCTGTTGCTCACATCGTAAAGCCTGATTTGATTGGTCCGCCCGATTTAGGGCGAGCATACTTGCCCCACAATGGAGCAATGCCAGACCGAACTTCCCGTGGGGCGGGACTAAGTTCGGAATGGCACCCAGGCTATCTAAATATATCTTAAGCAGAAATTTTGTTATGTTAATGGAGTATGATACATGGTTCTTTTACAAACCTACAACCAGGACTAGATATTACTACAGTATGTGCCTAAATGTCTAATGTGAACAAATTCAGCCAAGCATAGTCATGTATAAGCTAGAAATAAATGGCTGAAGAAACTAAGAATGATCCATAACAGTGGAATAGATGCCATCTATAGTACATTAACAGCATTCTGTCTTACTGTAGCTTTTTTCCATTAAAAAGATAATTTGCTTAAAAACTATGCACATCAAAAAGTTAGAGCGACACATGTGATGGAAAAGGACTTATATCGCTGAAATAATGTCGGTTTTGTCGCGCTAAGTTAATTTGCTCGCCAGAGGTGGATTAACGAGAGTTAATTCGATATTAATGTGATGGAAAAGGGTTGGAGCAATGTAAGTTACTGTGATGCCTCTTCAGAATGTTCAGTAGCAACGCGCATTAACAGGGACATTGTAACATCATTTCAGTTCGCTAAAATCAGTCTGTTGAATAGAAACCATTTTGGGGATTCTAATATCGCTCAAAATTACATCAAATTATGAGTTAATTGGCTAAAAATGTTATGGAAAAAAGGGCTTGTATCATTCATATGGGGCCTGTAATGGTGATATCATCACTCAGTCTCTGCCTAGCTTAGTGTAATGTGAAGAATGCGGTCCATTACGCGTTTGTCAGGTATGTCACTGTTATGAGGGCCACTTGACTAATTCATGGAGGCACTTTTGCTGTAAAGTGCTGCGCATCTGTCCACAGCTGAAATACGCTGGGGTCAGACCCTTGGTAGTTTACCCAAGTGGGTAGTGAGCTGCCGGCTCACTCAATCAATTATGTGACGGAACAAACAACAGGAAAAGAGTCCTTTTGTCACTGCCTGTGTGTGTGTGTGTGTGTGTGTGTGTGTGTGTGTGTGTGTGTGTGTGTGTGTGTGTGTGTTTTGGACGAAGTGTGTAGGTGTGTATGCCTGAGCATGTTTATGTGTGTGCGATGTTGTATGCGCCTGTGTGTGTGTGTGTGTGTGTGTGTGTGTGTGTGTGTGTCTTTGTGCATATTGGGGTGGGGGTGGGCTGGTCAGTAACAAAAAGCAGGTTTCCCCAAGGGGCAGAAGGTAGTTGTCCAAATTCAGGTGCAGCTCTCCTGTTGCTCAGAGTCCCTGCGTGACGCAAACAAACATCTAATATTCACACGCGCCATTTGACTCATACAAAACCATGCATTGGAATTGCATTCACCTCAATGACACTTTCCCACTGAGAGTGAAAAAAACATGATGTGATTGGATGTATTCTGTAAACTCATTATGGGTCAACTTTCATGTGATGCGTTGAGAGCACATTTAAAAGACTGACTATTAGAAGAACATTAAAGACCATTTTATTTCTGGAAATGTTGTCTGATAACAAATGATTGGTGATATAATTAAAAGCACTCTGCAACAGAGGTGGAACCCTAATAGCTTAGAGCTCAGTTGCAGAGGTAAATTAAGGTTGATTAGCAGACATGTATTTTTAAAGACCTCTGTTCATTTCTCCACAGCATCCTCGATGAAAATAAGATAAGCTCTTTACGAGAGAGGGCCTTTGAAGGCCTCAAGTCATTATATTACCTGTAAGTATCGCCACATGCCAATTATCTACTCATCAATTACCAAAAAGCATCAAACACCAGCCACATGTTAATCCACATATATGTGTGTGTGTGTGTGTGTGTGTGTGTGTGTGTGTGTTTTTTGGGGTTTTGGACCAAGTGTGTAGGTGTGTATTGTGTATTTGTGTATTGTGTGTGTGTATCTATGTGTATGTGCGAATGGGTGTGGGGCAGCGATGATTCTTGATTCCAATATGTGCTGTAAAACTGTGTGTGTGTGTGTGTGCCTTGGTGCATATGCTGCTACACACTAATGAATTCTCTGTAGTTCCCTAGTAAATAATTCCATGAAACAGCTCCCAAGGACATCCTTTTGCTTGGAAATGCCTCGTTTGCATTGGCTGTAAGTTGGACATGCACACACACACACACAAACACACACAAACACACACATGCACGCACACACACACACATACACACACACACACACACACACACACAGAGTGAGAGAGGAGGGACTGCACATTTTACATTTCATAATAATTTTCATTCAATTACATAGCCTTGACAATATCAAATACTGACAGATGGAGGCATATAGAAATATACTTTTAAAAGGCGATAACATGTAAACAACATTTAACTAGATGGGAACTCGGAGAACAGAGATCTCTGCCAAGGCCAAATGCTCGCAATTTAAAATAATTCTATTGATGTGTTCTTCTCTATAATTCCTCCGGTCCCAACAAGTTTCATGAATCCTTACGAGGTAGATTTTGCATAATCCCACTGACTGACAGACACACAATCAATCAAACAAACAAACAAATGCCACTGAAAACATGACATTCTTGCTGGAAGTAATTACTATGTCTATGAGGCATTCATTTCTGAGGACTATTATTTAAGGCTACTCAGCCACTGCATAGAAATTAAATATCACCAGGCAATTCCGCATTTTACTAGCCTGGGTGACAAACCTGTTAGTACATTTTAAATGGCTCTGCAGGTCTGCCTGGAAAGAATCTCATTGACGCCTGTGTCCAAACTAACGCCCCTTTTAGACTTCCAGGGGCGTTACCGGCAGTAAAATTCAACTTAAATTGATGTGTTGAACTCTTACCCAATAATTTCAGAAGTGCAGCAAACACATCTTTCTTGCAAACGGACATTTTTAATGCAGTTGTTTACTCAATTCCACAGAAAATACTAAATGTCCATATCTGTTTAATCCTGTCACAATCAGCGCAGCCATTGGTTGTGTTGAATGCACTGCACTCTGTCATCTGTCATCACATAAGCAGATAAGCGATTGTGATTGGATCCTGGGTTTTTGGTCATTCGGAAATGGCCGCCATTGGTATCATGTCATGTGGGTTCATTCAGAGTAGCATTTTACAGCCCGAAAACAATGTAATTAGTAACTCATATGTTTTTGGTTGACAGGAGAAATACTGTATCATGACTCCCTTTTAAAATCTCACAAATTAAACTCATCTTTACTCATTTAAAAGTGTTATATAGCATATTAACTAATAAAGTTGACTATTTTCTTATAGACTAACTAAGAGACATTTTACACACGACAAATACAAAACTTCCTCATCTGTCAGAAAGATTTGATGTGTAAAGTGAAGTTTCTTGAAGACTGACAAGAAACGCCTTCGCTTTTGAAGCTGATCCACTAATTGGAGGAAGAAAGGAGAAAAACATTGAAATTTAATTTCTTTTGATTGACAGGAGAAATACTGTATCTTAAAGGGACACCAGGCAAGCCTGATGCTTTTTCTCTACGAAACTCCCCCTCGCTCGGTCTGAAGCTCTTTTCCTTTTCTTTGCATCTTCCGTCAAGGGTTTCCGCTGCTTCTTTGCCGGCTCTGCCATTATACACACGTTTGCAACAATCGCTAGCGATTCGTTAGCCTGCCTCTGTGCTGTGGATGCAGGATGTAAACTGATCCTGCTTCGGTCGGCGGGAACGATACACTGAACTTGCAAGCGGGATATTTTTCCTACAGGCAGTAGGGGTGGGCGAGAGAGTCTTCATTCTGTGATGAGTCATTTAACCTATACGACTTACGAAGATGAGTAATTAACACAAAAACGTTGCCTGGTGTCCCTTTAATTCAGGACTGCATTTAAAATCTCACCATTTAAACTTATCTTGAAACTCATCTTTACTCATTTAAAATTAATTGCATATTACTGTAACTACAAAATATGACCATTTCTTATAGATGAAGAGACTGTAGCTTTTTATTTAAAAATTATGAAACTATAAAATTATTTGTGGATTGTTATAAGTGACCCTGGTTTTAAATAACATTTCCTACTTACAGTATTACTGAGCTGTAAACTAAAGTGCTTGGGAAATTTCCTTACACACATTTGACAAAACTTCCTCAGAAAGAAAGATTTGATGTGTAAAGTTGAACTGACAAGAAACACCTTAGCTTTTGAAGCTCATCCACTGATTGGAGGAAGAAAGGAGAAAAACATTGAAATTGAAAACACCCAGAGTCGCCCTTAGCTTGTTTACGTTCACAAAATCAGACAGTGTTTCCTACAAGGATACAGCCTACAGTAAGCCTCTAGCATGAAGAGACATAGAGGGATGCTGAGGTGGGTAGACCGGAGTGAAAAGTGCTTCTCATTACGATTCCGCCTGTGTTTTTCTCTGACAGGGATCTGGAGGGGAACCAGATAACATCTCTGAGTGAGTCCAGCTTTGAGGAGTGCACCTCTTTACAAGTGCTGTGAGTTGGATACTGTGCCATCACACACACACACACACACACACACACACACACACACACACACTGCCGTTGTGTCAGTCGACCATTTGTTGGGAGTTTTCTTTTTCTCCCCTTCTATCCTTGCAGGCCATCCCAACCCCTTCAACTCTGTACTGTAGAAACCCACAAACACTCTCTCTCTCTCTCTTTCTCTCTCTCTCTCTCTTTGTCTTTGAAATTCTCTTGAATTTCCCCTGGGGATCAATAAAGTATCTATCTATCTATCTATCTATCTATCTATCTATCTGTCTCTCTCTATCTCTCTTTCTCTCTCACACACACACACACACACACACACACACACACACACACACACACACACACACACACACACACACGCATACACACACACACACACACACACATACACACACACACACACACACAGGCACACAAACACACACACAGGATATAGGCAGGGTGTGATTTGTGAAAAAATCAGAGGAGGATGCTTTTGAAACGTCAAACATCACTGCTTGAAAAGACAATGACAAGGCACTTTGCCCTGAATAAAACTTCAACTCCAGTAAGAACTTTGTCTAGCCGTTCATATCCTCTTTTCTAACACTCTGCAGCAATCTATACAGTTTTTTTTATGAAAATAATTTACAAACCAGAACATGGTAAGCAGTTGAATGAAGCCTCTATTTCCTGCAGTTGTTAAATCATGCGCTAGATAGCTTACATTGACAACAACATAAAGTTATCATAAAGTGTATTCTTTAAGATTACAGATTGTTATTTCTCAACTGCTGGCTGATTGATCAAACGAGTGTTTTCTCTTCGTCCTATACAGGTAGTTCGGTAGAGAGCAATTTGAATAAACTCAAGGTAGGGTAAGCCAGTGTTTTTCAACCTTTTTTGTGCCACGGCACACTTTTGACACTTAAAATGTCCTACGGCACACTAACATCCTGTGTGAAGAAAAAATAAACATACCATAGCCTAAAATTTCAAATAATACACAGATATGGCCTTATTATGGCTTCTATGCAAGACCTGCTCAATAAAACAAGCGCCCTCTGTTTCATTTGTAGGTGACTATATCTAATTTAATTGTTGTTATGAACTGGATATGTGATGATTCTGTGAATACTGGATATGGGGCCCCCGTTGTACAATGCCTGCATACCACAAATAGTGCAATCATACAATCAATGAGAGCATGTGGTTTGATGCAACAGTTGCTTTTCTGGACCAGTGAGTGACATTTGGGTAATTTTCTGCGGCACACCTGATGATCTCTCACGGCACTAGTGTGCCCCGGCACAGTGGTTGAAAAACACTAGGGTAAGCGATGCTAAGCTTTTTTTGAGAGAGTTCTAAAATAGGATGATATGTTGCACTGAATCCTTTTAGTTTTCTTTCATTTGCCCAGCTAGCTTTCCGCTGAAATAAGCCATTTAAGCTTGGTTACACAGTCTGCATTCTGAGATGTCATGCATGATCAAGATCAATAGAACCAGTCATCACGCAGTCACTGTCAGCAGTTGACAGCGCGAGCACTGACAATGACGGCCCATTTCTAATGTCGGGGTATTATTTGCACTAGACTGCTCTCATGTTGCAGTGCTTTACTTATATAACGTAGCGTAATCAGTATTGGGGAGTTAATACATGCAGTGGATGTGTTGAGCTGTCTAAAGGAGTTGACTGAATCTCTGACTTAGGGTTCTTCCTCTCCCCTGCCAAGTGATCAATGCAGCACAGAAACTCCAATATGTGCTGAGAAGTGTGAGAATTCTGCCAAAGATTGACTGCTACATTATCATAAACCTATGAAATCCTGAACTTGTACCATAATTTGTGTTTATTTATTTGACATGGTATTATTACAATGTAAGAATAGTTGTACATTTATAGTACGTTGTGTCATTAAAATGTTTGCTGATTCTAATTTGTTTTGTATTTCTGTTCCAGTGTTCTACGAAAAAACTGCATTAGGACTATTGAGAAGGGAACTTTTTCAGCTATGTATCGACTAATAGAATTGTGAGGATGCACACACACACAGAGACAGAGCGCACACGCACACACACACACACACACACATACACCTTCGCTGTATCCCTCAACAAAATATTTGCTAACTGTTATTACAGAAACTGATTGGCTATTAATATTTTTCTCATAAAAACAATAGGCTTTAATGGGGTTCTGATTGACTGAAATAACAGGTTCTGGGTTTTTTGCAGAGACCTGTCGGTCAACCGAATTGAAGAACTCCCTCCACCATTATTTCAGAATCTGAAGAGTCTTCAGCAGCTGTAAGTTTCTGTTTGTCTGACTTGTGGCCAAAGTTGTTCTGTCATACAGTGGAAAGGAAACACTCAAAAATTAAATTCAAGCATCTCTCAAAATTGTGTTTTTACATTATTTTACTTGTGAATGACTGAGGATGCTTTTAAGGATTGCTTCCTCCTTCAGTGGGTTTCTTTATTTATTTTCTTTATTTATTTCAACTCCACTGACTTTGGGGTCAGTGAGATTGCAATATGAAGACGCAGCCACTACAGACCTAAGAAAACCAACATCACTCTGCCTCTGTATTGATTTCTGTGTTTGATGATGCATGTTTCATATTTTGTGTGTGTGTGTGTGTTTGTGTTTGTGTGTGTGTGTGTGTTTTATCTGTGTTTGTGTTTCCGTTTGTACAGGAACATCTCAAATAACCCACTGACCAAAATATATGAAGATCAGTTTGACAGTTTTGTCAATCTTCAGTCCCTGTGAGTAGTTTGTGTACTTTTGAGCTCTGTGCACTGTGTTTGTTGCCATTGATTATGCAGATTGCCACAAGCAGCATCTCTGCATCCTGAAGCCAGCTTGTTGAATGGAGGGGAGATACTGTAAGGGCCTCCTCAGGGTCCAGTGGACTGTTGTCACAGTCACACTCTAGCTCAGTTCATCACAATATGACAGCCGCATGGCTACTCATGATAAGTACCACAGGCAAAATGGAACAGAATCTTAGGCTGTGTTCATACATTACAACTCTCACATTTGAGTCACTTCAGCCTGGTAATGTAAAGATAGCCTTAGTAATTGTGTTTTTTCTCTCTCTTTTTCTCTATTTCTCTCTCTCTCACACACACACACACACACATACACACACTCTCTCTCACACACACACACACATACACATTAAAAACACACACACTCTCTCTCTCTCTCTATCACTCACTCACTCTCTCTCACACACACACACATACACACACTCTCTCACACACACACACACATACACATTACAAACACACACACTCTCTCTCTCTCTATCACTCACTCACTCTCTCATACACACACACACACATTACAAACACTCTCTCTCTCTCTCTCTTTCTCTCTTTGTCTGTCTCTCTTTCATAGGAGCATGGAGGAGGTTGAGATCCCGAACATCAGCATCCGCATGTTTCGCTCTTTCAGCAACTTGTCCCACATGTGAGTGAGCGTTTGTATCTTTCATCTCTCTCCTCATAGTGCCTCTCACCATTCCCTGCCAGGCCCTCTTTAGTGAGATGTACTGTACAAACATGTTATGATTAATGCATAAACCGGGGGCCTTGTGAATGTTTCATCAACTTGTGACAGTTTAATCCCTGTGAACATATGGCTCCTCACATATGAAGAATGTGTATGCATAGACAGGTGCTGCAATGATCTTTACTCAAGAGATGAGCAGTTGACATAGTCAGATGAGTACATCTACACACGGCATACTTAACATACAGTAGATGTTTTGGCATTTTCGGAGGCTCAAAAGCTACTCTCTACTATGTCAAATGCAAAGAAAATATTTTTTTATGCAGACGACTGATGCAAACGAGTGATTCCACTAGGGTGGATCTCATAAACAGTCATTTGTCTAGGGATACGAGGGGGAATGTGAGAAGTCTGGTCTGCTCACTCTGCAATAGCCTGTTTGTATGACTTATTCATGCATTTTCAGTCAGCCCTTTCTCATGGTCGGCTAAATTGGGTGGAAATGTCTTCCATGTATAATTCTGCAGATTAATTGTAGGCTGCAGTCATTCGCTCCTTCGCCCGCTGTGTCTGCAGACAGAGTGCCCCTGGGCGAACATCCAGCTACACCTAAAAGGGATCTCTAAAATCAGCTCAGGCAAAGACTGGGGATCACCGTTCTTGCCTCCTGTCAGAGAGCCTTGGTTGAACTGCTGGTAATAACCTAGCAAATGACCACACCTTTATGTTCTGAGGCACAGGTCAGGGCCTTTGTATTGCCTGTGTCAGTGGTCACACCCTGTGGGCTGTCCATATGGCCTGGTCACTTCATTTCTTTGAGTCTGCGGCATGTAGCCACAGGACCTCACAACATTTAACACTCTCTCCGCAAACACCCTCTCCCTGCTGATTTCCCTCCACCTGCCATTTATTTTCCATATCAAGTCTGGCCTGCGCCGAGCCAGATAAATTGAATGGGATAAATTGAGCTCGGCGCCGAACAACAAATCAATTTTGGGGGCATTTTATCGAAGACCCTGAAGGCATAGAATGTTTGGGTGTAGAATGCACAATGGACCTCTGTAGCCTAACTTTATTTCACAAAGCCCCATTTCCTTCTGAGGAGATGAACAGGGAATTACTACATTGACAAAAAACCACAACCATAGCCCTCAATACTGATTACTGTAATGAGTTAAAGAAATGTGATGTATTTAGGGAGTACTTTATCGCTAAATAGAGTACCAGTGTAACAAAGAAGATTTCAACAAAGTGTTTATTTTGTTTTGAGTGGCTGGTGTTTGGGGAGGTAGCAGGTGGTGTTGAGGTGATAACCCAGACAGTTCTGAGCCAATGGTAGTCTGGCCATTCCATTTAAAATGCCCTCCACACCCCAGATCTACAGCCATCACCACCACACACCACTGTGTGGTGACTCAGAATCACCAGTAGCCATTCTCAGCCAGATATAATAGCTTTAGAACTGATGAGCTCTCCCCAGGATGGAAAAAATAATCTTCAGTCTTCTGAGCAAACTCTAAATTGAACGCCTTTTGCTGCACCCCATGGGTTAGATGGAACAGAGTGGCTTTGTACAAAGGAAGAAGATTTTAGGACTATCACAGTATTTTCAGTAAAAGCTCTTTAAAATTGGTTTCAATCATGTTCACTGCTGTAAATGGATATTCAGAAAAAAATAATATCTTTATTTTGTCGATAAGTGTTTGAAATGCAAATGACTATCTCTTTGAATGTGTTCAGCTACTTCAAGCGCTTTGAGTACTGTGGCTACTCGCCCAACGTGCGAAGCTGCAAGCCCAACACTGATGGCATCTCCTCGTTTGAGAACTTACTGGCGAACATCATCCTCCGAGTGTTCGTCTGGGTGGTCGCCTTCATCATCTGCTTCGGAAACATATTTGTCATCTGCCTCCGGTCATGCATAGCCAGCGAGAACCGGCACCACACTATGGCCATCAAGTCTCTCTGTTGTAAGTCCATGCAGAAAAACACATCGCTGGGAGGCTAAATGTGCAGTCTGAATCCTAAGCTCGATTGTTGCCTCATCCCCACAGTGCACAGTTCAGAGGGAATATTTATGCTTGTTTGCTCTTTTTTTGCATTTGTGATAAAGGTTGACAAACTCAATCAAATGATGAAAACTTTACCACTATATACTTTTGGGTTTAGTTGGATTAGTTGCTATATTGTAAGGCAAGCCACTGTAAAAACATATGAATTACAAATATAACTTATAGAACATATGACAGTGTGAAGGGATAGTTCAGGGTTAGTTCCCCAGTAGGGAGACTATTTTGAACCTACCAGGTGTTACCAGTCCACTCTTTTGAGATTACCTCCTCTCCGTACACATCTAACAACTCAACACACTTGACATGCACTTATCATAAACTTACCTTCTTCTCTCTACCTCCTTTTCTTTCTACCACTATCTCCTTTTACCTCACTTTGACTAGTACTGGGGAAATTTCACGGGAAAACTTTTTTGTCACATCCATAACGCCAGTGAAATGCCTTGGCATTTGTATGATGTGAATGATAACATTAATTTTTTGTGCATTTTTTCTCATGTACATTCTTCAGCCAAAAATAGCAAATGCTCAAATTTCATGTAATCATTCACATCATACCATGCCATCACATTTTATTGGCGTTATGGATATTACAAAAAACATAATTTTTCATGGAATTGCCCACCTACAATTCTGCACTCTCATCCTCTGATAGTAGTATTTATGGTTACCTAAGCAACCTCCTTTGCAATGCAGCTTGAATGTTATTTTTTCGCTTTGGATATCTGCCAAATGAATAAATGTAAATGTAAATAGATGCTTTGTGCTCACACACACACACACACACACACATGTGCCTGTGTGTCATTCTCTGTGATCTTCTCAATGGTGCAGGTGCAGACTGTCTCATGGGCATCTATCTCCTCTTCATCGGTGCCTTCGACATCAAGTACTGTGGCGAGTATAACCGTCACGCCCAGATCTGGATGGAGAGCCTGTCCTGTCAGCTGATTGGCTCGCTGGCCATGCTGTCCACCGAGGTGTCGGTGCTCATGCTGACGTACATGACGCTGGAGAAGTACCTGTGCATCGTCTTCCCCTTCCAGAACTTCCACGTGGGCCGCAAGCAGACACTCTGCTATCTGACCACCATCTGGGTCCTGGGATTCACCATCGCCGTCATCCCGTTCCTGGACCGGCAGACGTTTGGGAATTACTACGGCCGCAACGGAGTTTGCTTCCCGCTGCACTTCTCAGATCAGATGGAGAAGCCTGGAGCAAGGACTTACTCGACAGTAATATTCCTTGGTGAGGAGGACCAGATCAATACAGGGCCGTGTCTGTGTTTGTGTGTGCGTGCTGTGTCCATGTCATTGTCAATATCAATGTTTGTGTTTGTGGTGTGTGTGTGTGCGTGTGTAAGAGACTGTGTATGTGTGAGACGACAGCATACGTGTATCTGCCTGAGCGTGTTAAGACTGAACCGCCGATAAGAGATGATGTGGCCGTACCCATCACCCACTTGACCCACTAGTTTTGCCTTATTTCCCTGGGGGCCGTTGAAGTGGGGGAGGGCTCAGGGGCTGCGAGTATAATCCAGAGGTGTGATCCATTCAGCCTCGACCTAGGCCTCTTCTGTCAGGGTTCCTTGAGAGGCGGGAATTCAATCAGCCAAAGAATTAGGGATGGCCCCTGCCAAGTCCACCCAGCCTCCCTAGTGCCAGACAGAGAGATAGAGAGAGAGAGAGAGAACTGCGGTCTGAAAAGGTAGATTGGAGAAGGCTCAGGGTTTGTGATACACTGTGGAATGAGTGGTTCATCCATATCGGAAAGACTAAAATGAAACAATTATGCAGCGCGGCGCCCTGGGCATAGCTGGCACAGTTACTGAACCAGCAAGTAACCTTTACCGATGCCAGTTGTCCCAGTTCTGTGAATGAATGGGGGAAAAGTCAACACAACGGCTCACTGAGTAATAACAAAGAGCCAAATGCTTTGTACTGTATCTGCATCGAAATGAATTCAGTTACTCTATTGGAGTAGGCTGCAGCTTTCTGCTTTGTCCATGCTATGTATTAAACCTTAAAGTTGTACCGTCACACTGGTGTGACAGGAATGTTGGACAATGAACGTTCTAAAGAATATCTGAGTTCATTCAGAGCCATATAAAGGTACCTTTATACGGCTCTGGGTTCATTAAATTCAACATAGAATTTTAGGACCTTGAATTGTTGTGGAACTGAATCTTATGTCAGAATGTTCAAAAAACAAAACCTTTAAATGTTAATGTACTCAGGGTGTTGTAAATGTGTGTGTTTATAGGTGTTGAACTGCATTAAATGTAAATACAGTATGTTTGTTTGTTCCAGGTTTAAATCTGGTGGCCTTTGTCATAATCGTGTTCTCCTACTCCAGTATGTTCTACTCGGTGCAGAAGACGGCCAAGACAGCACAACAGACAGTGTTTGACCGTGAGGTGTCCATAGCCAAGAGGTTCTTCTTCATCGTCTTCACAGATGCCATGTGCTGGATTCCTATATTTTTGCTCAAGATCCTCTCATTGCTAAGAGTGCAGATTGCAGGTCAGTTGACAATTCACACTAATACACATTCAAATACACACATACTGTACATCTCTCTCTCTCTCTTTCACACACGCACGCACGCACACACACACACACACACTAAGCCCAGAGAGTGACTAAGGCATTGTAATAGTGTCTGTATACGTGTACTGTAGCCGGCTTTGGCTTTGTGTGCTGGTAAAAGCTGCAGCAGATTACCAAAGAAGCTCTTCCTTGAGAAAAGCTGTTTCTGTCTGGGAAATTTAGCCGACAGTTATCCAGACAATGATGATCACTGGACCACAACAGATGCCCCAGAACCCCCATCTCCTAGTCTTTGCAATGTATTTGTTTCTAGTCCTTGTTATTGATTTTTTTTTCCGTGGCGATGTTGTCTTCCAGGAACGATGATCCTGTGGGTAGTGATATTCATCCTGCCCATAAACAGCGCGCTGAACCCAATCCTCTACACAATCACCACGAGAGCCTTTCAGGACAGAATCAAAGTCTGCCTCAGGTACAAGTGCCACCAAACCAACTGATGGACTCATTCTCTTCTGTTTGCCAATGCACAAGCACACACACACACACACACACACACACACACAGAGACGCACAAGCACACACACATACATACACAGAGACACACAAGCACGCGCACACACACACACACACACACACACACGCACCATTTCATACATTATGCCATGGTGGACAGGTGATAAGCTATGTGAGTGATCTATCTACAGTAATTAACCTTGGATGATAAACAAACGTGTGCTTCTGTGGAACAATAACTCATTGATTGACACTGGACAGAGAGACAAGGACAAAGAATTCTCAAACACATACATCTTTGCAGTACATGCACAGAGACCTACCTCATGCAGACTGGTGGAACAAGTCTACTCATACACACAAGACATCTAAACACACACACACACACACACACACACACACACATAAAATCACGCAAACAGATGCACATTCACATTTCATCTACACTGAACATATCTTAATCTAAGCACATTCTAACACAACAAATGTACCTGTATAGACCATGTGTTGATGAATGTAATGCTTGAAGAAGAGAAAAAAAATAAATCAACTGCTGTTGTGTTTTCATGAAGTGCCTTGTGTCCTCTTGATCCTGGTGCTTTCAGTCAATGAGTGCATAACAAGTAGTCAAATCAACGACTATGTCTTTTGTAGCATTGAAGTTTGTTTGTTTTTTGTTTCTGTTGTTTTAAATGGTCTGTCATTATTCATTTTACTTTTTGGCTATTTATCAATATACCATCAGGGTAATGTGGCATGATTTCTAACAATGTGGTTTGGTCTGTATTTGGGGTGAAAAATACCAAATCCAAGGTACGCGCTGGGGGATATTTTTGATGAAATGAGTGTTTGGGGTGTTTGTGACGACCAAAAAGACCGTTTCTGCTGAAGTGTCTCTTCATAGAGAAACCTGGAAGCAGAGAGGTTGGAGCACTGGTGGAACCCTGCAAATGTCATTTTTCATCATGTGCAAGTTCAAGTGTCAGGCTGTTTTGTTCGGAGATGTGGGATACATCCATCGCATGTGAGAGATCACTCTGAGCAGCAGAGAGATGGAGGCAACATTCACACTGACAATAATCAGCAACCATTCTCAGATTCAATCATGCCAGTCCATTCCAAGCCACTGCCCCTTACGTTAAGGGAGCCTATTCCATCATTCTTGGGTATTGTGTTATCCCTCAACATAAATGGCAATGTCGTTCTAGTTATTTTAATGGGGATAAATCTGACAGAGCAATTTGAATGTGCACATTTTTAGAAATTACGTCATCAATTTATTTGAATAAAGCCTTATAATACTTATAGAGCTATGCATAATTCCTGATATCAGAAGATATATTTTAACCCTAGCAAGGTTTTCTCAATGAAATTGTTTATCCAAAAATGATTTCCTTGTGATGTGCAATGCATAGCTCATCTAATATCAATAACTGTGTGACGTGTGTCATGTCCAGTGTAGAGAAGGAGGTTGAGTTATGATGGCAAATTACAGTATCCCCATTCAAAATGAAACTATTGTAATTTATAACAGAATATGTTTTAATGTCATAGTTCTTTTCATTTAGATGGTTCACAGGATTAAATGAAACATTTTACTCTGCAGGTAAATGATCCTTTCGGCCTTTTGATTCAAGTACCTGCCACAGGGATGTTAAGGAATCCTAATCTGTGACTGCAGTCTCTGCTGGTTGGCATCAGTATGTTTCAAAGCATTATGATGCCAGTGGAATTTTTCCTTTGCGTGCATTACTTAATGATGAAATGTTATAACATGGCGAAATTGGTAAGCATACATTTAATCGTCTTATTTACCGTTAGCATTGCTGAGAACATATAATTCTTGCCAAATTGATCAATTCTTTTTAATCTGTTCTAATAATGCCTTAGCTCCATATATCAAAGACAGAATGCAGTTTAATTGCCTGGGCTGGTTCACTTGTGGATGCAGATATTATATAAATATTATTTTAATCACACCTGGGGAAAAAATGAATTCTCAGTGAGTGGTCAGCACCAGTTCCATGTTGACAGAGATGCCGACTTCATGAAAAACTGCCTTGGGTGTCTTCATAACACAATTTTGGGGCACAAACATGAGAAATAGGACAGCCTGTCACCCTGCAGACCTCACACACACTCAGTGGGCCCACAAACTGAGAAAGCAGTAAATAGGGCAAGCACACAGCAGCCAAAGCCACTGCTGTCTGGTTTCCTGGTAATATTTTCAGATCATTTTATCATAAAACTAAATGCATACTCATAGGCTACAGATTGGAAAATGTGTCACAATCCCTTGTCACTTTACACACATTTAATATTAATATGAATATTAAAGTTTCAAATTTGATTTGGGATTTTATTCTAAATACAATTTTCCTGTTTCAGACAAATCAAACAAATAAGTATTTCCAAAAAGAGCTGCTGCTTTATTTATTTTTATCCCATTGCATGAATATGAATATCACATGTTCTAAACAGTTGTTTTTCTGTTATTACCCCATTCTCTTATCACCAAACACCTAAGCAATATGATTAGACAATATAGGAAATGTCCTAAAAAATTAAAGATTTGAAACTTTCAGTACAATTCCTTTGACATCTCAAATGTTAGTTATCAATGTGTGTGCTGTCAGTTAGAAAGCCATAACTCGGGGCCAAATAGCTTAAAGTGAGCCTGCAGTAGTCAGTCAAGCTTGTAGGCTACATATTTGTACATCTCTGAGAATAAATGAGAGGCCCAAAAATCTCATAACCGAGTTATCCAATTAACTTTACTGCTTAGTATGTAGGGTGACATCTTAATGCAGATCAGTGGCCTCGTTTAAAAAATCATCTTGCATTGTTAGCCAAAGGATTTCTCAAATTATTAGCCGAAGGATTTTCCGGGAACCATCATTTCCCAGCCATTAACTTTTTAACATTTGCATTGATTTAGCAAACTTTCCTTGGCCCTGCGGTTAACAACCGGGTGCCAATACATGCACTTTTTGCCATTTATATGGTGCAGAGTTGTATTTTTGGAAGTTCTGTTTAACTAACAAATCTATGAGAGGGATTATTTTAGCTTTTTAGAAGCCTGTATAGGTTGTTAGTACACCTTGCTTGTTATAATAATTGTATCAAATACATTCTGCTTGTGTGTTGACCGTGTTTTTATGCATAAAAAAAACCTACACATCTTGTTTTCTGCTGTTTGTGCATTCGTCTCTGTGTGTCGTCTTGTCATCTCACATGATAGTCCAGTGGTCGTTCAGTGCATGCATATAAATGAAGTGACCATGCATTTTTGTCCAGTGGTCATTCAGTGCATGCATAATGAAGTGACCATGCATGAGCAGTGTGGGGAAAAACATTATTTCCTCATATTAACAGAAAAGGTGGCTCACTCGTGACTGACACATCATCAATGCGGTCAGTACATGAGTGTATTACAAAGTTACTCAGAATATATTCATGCAGTTAATAGTCTGGAAATAACTATGTTCTGTCAAAAAGTGACATTTAAATTAGAGTTGAGGAAATCACAGATGTTACACAGAATAGCAATGGTTTTCCATCAGGTTCAAACAACTAATTTCATTCATGAAGAGATCTATTGAAGTTTTGATCAAAAAAAAAATCATAACATCCACAGAGATTGGAGTTATAGGCCTACAAGCAGGGCAAGTGTTTCCTGTGTGCTATAAGAATGTGTTTCTTACAAAAGGAGACACCCATGCAAACCTTGCAAATTCTATTAAGATAATAATAAACTTTAAAGCATACCTGTCAACACTCCCGTTTTTCAAGGTCATCTCCCAGCACCCTCCCGTTTTGTTATTTCTCCCGGAAAACTCCCGTAATTTGCATGGCCATCAAACTTCATTAAAATCATTGATCCATTCAGGTTGCCAGATTGTGTATGAAATACACCCTACCCATACACGATCACTTAGTTTCAATTTCAACCGTTTTGTCATAGGCTAAAACCTGGCAACCCAAAACCCAAACTAGATGTACCGCAGAGCGGTACAAAATATGACCGCCGCCCAGTCCAGCACATTTTTTCCACAAAAATAAAATCACGCTGAAAGGCCTATATGATTCTAACTGTCTCACTAAATTGCATTATTCACACTCAATTCTCACTGGTATCTGCTAGACAACAAGTACCAAAACATTATTAGTTCATAGATTTCACATGTAAAATTCATTTTATACAACCCCACCTCCATCTTGCCTGTTCATAGTTCTGAGAAATTCTTGAATTGTGTGCATGTACATGTTTATGTTATGTGTGTGTGTGTGTGCGTGCTTGTGTGTGTGCCTGCGTATGTGCCTGTGCATGCATGCGTACATATGTCTACTGTGTAAGTATGTGTCATACGTATGATTACTGTGAATGTATGTGTGTGTGTGTATCTGTTTGTGCACATGTGTGCACATGAAATGGGTTAACATGACCCCTGGAGGCAAACATACGGGAAAAAATGGTCATCCTAGGCCCTACAGTTCTCAAGATATTCACAGAGAACTGTGTCTGCCCTACCCTCCTTTTCGGGGGTCCAGTCCAGCAGGGGGCTACAGATCAAAGCGAAAAAAATGACGGTTCCATGCTATCCATGTGGGGTTACATGCCCACCAAGTTTTGTGTACCCCGGTCTTTCAGTGTCCTGGGAATCCTTGTTGGTGTACGTCACTAAATGTACACATAAATTATTTTATTGTAAGGCCCCCCATGAACGAAAGTACACAAAATTGGCATGCATTCGGAGGGTGTCATAATGATCCTACACTTTTAATTTCGTGCAGTTTTGACCTTGTCAGAGATATTGTGATGAAAACACCTAATTTTTTGCTTTTTAATTTTTAGCTAGGTGGCGCTATACATGAAATAAGTGGTAATGGGATGGGTTGACATGCCCCCTTAAGACCAACATACATAAAAAGGTGGACCTCCTAGGCCCTATGGTTCTCGAGATATTCACAGAAAACTGTCTCTAAACCACCTACGCTACAGATCAAAACGAAAAACGATGGTTCCATGAAAAAGAAAAAAAAAATCTGACTAAACCTGCGCGGCAGTCATAATAAGGAAGCGGGTGCCGACTGCGCAGCCTGAGTCTCGTCGTAAGCAAGCGGGCTAGTTGAATGGCCTACTCCAGAACTAGCTGTTGTGAAATTGTTGGGAATTTAATTGATTAACACATCACATAAACTGTTATTGAGTGTTGTTTATACACTGAACTTGTGCCCTCGGAACCAAATCTGACAGCTTTGGAGTTTTGGAAGTAGGCTGCAGGCAGGCAGCTGGTGGATACATAACTGGCATGCGTAAGGTAATGGTAAGGTAAAAGCAATGACCGAAATGCAGTGTTTAAACACGTGTATGAAACGTATTAAATATGCAAACACAGACAGGCGCGCGGGAACCTATTTTTGACCAGGGGTGCTGAATAACAAAAATAATGGATGTCTGACGATTTCTCCCCCCGGACGTCATTTTAGTGCGGTGTGCGGGTGATAGCGAGAAGTTTTAGAAAAGTCCTGGGCAGCCACAAATTCCAATGTTCCGCGACAGCACTCCGAGTCCACTGCGCCCACCCTAACCCCACAGAAGCGCACTTGACATCGTTAGCCTATTTCAGTAGGCCCTATAGCTAAGGAAAATTACTTTTATGATCGTCAAAACCACACCAGAGATGTTAGGCTTTAAATATAGGCTAATAATCAGGCTGCAATGATCTCGCAAATAATTTCTGAATAGCCTAAAGTGTGTCATCTCCACAGCAAGTATGTGTCCTAATAATTTCTATCTTAGCGACTAGGATAGTGAAATTATTTCACTAGCTATGCATTTATTATTTTTGCAAAACTGTAAAACACAATTAAAGTTTCTTTCAGCTTATCCATGTTTTTTTGAACGTGTAAATAGCATAGAATATGTAGGCCTATATCAACCGTAGGCCTACACACTTGATCGCTATCACATAGATGAAACCACGCTACGGTTCTTACAGTAGGCTAACTGACTCACGTTCGAAAACTGCACCAATTCGAAATCACGATGGTTAGAGAATGTTAAATATGTTCAATATCCCTAACGGAATGCATGTCTTCGCCAAAAATGACAAAATACGATGTTATATTAATAATCCAAATGAACGTCAAACTTTGAAATAGTCTGAAATGAGATGTTATTATCATTGAGACAACAGGGGTATACAAAAAAAATCCGATTGTAGCTTACAGCAGCCGACTATTTAGGTTCAAGTTTATAATGTTGTGGACGGCCACCAAGCGTCTTCTGCCTCAAGGCTGCACGCGCATAGTTTTGTTGGTTAACGGGAAACCGTGTTATAATATTTTTTAAAAATCTATCCCCCCGCCGCCCCCGGAAAAAAAATCTCCCGTTTTTGAAAAGCTAAATGTTGACAGGTATGCTTTAAAGATAAATAAAACATAAATATACAATAGATTTTGTTGAAATAAATAAATAAATAAATAAATAAATAAATAAATACACAAATAATAGATTTTGTTGACAGCAAACCTATTATAAATAATAATAGATTTGGTTGAAATAAATAAATAAACAATATATTTTGTTGACAGCAAACCAGCAGACCTATCTAATTCCCCATCAAATATAGTCATCTGAGATATGAATATGAAACATCACAGCTGATAAACAAGAAATAAATGGCCACTCGGTTCAGTAAACAAATGCTAATCCCCCCTTTAAAAGAGGGGTGAGATGTTAGCAGCATGCACCTGTTTAGCAAAGACACATGCACCAGGTGTTTCTATTCATTCATTTCCCTGCATTACCAATAAGAATGACAAGAGGCTGTCTTCATATAGTAGCCTAAGGTCACAGGTTGGCTAATTAATCACTTTGACAAAAAATTGTGTGTAAGTATCTTTTGTAATGGCGATGATCTATTATGACGTAATGGTGTAACAACCTTGCAGCCCCACCTTGTAGCACTGTGAGAAATAACTGTTATTCTGTGATACTTCAGCAAAAGAAAGTTCATCAAGTTAATGAGCAATACCATATTAGTTTGTAACTCCGCTGCAGTAGCCTACTTTTACTTGTAACTTTAGATTAACGCATTACCAAATGAATGCAAAAGTGTATTGCTATGTTAGCTATTACTATTCCCCACAGCGACTATGACTACAAGGACCTGCAGGCTCTCTCCCGGCTCACATAGCTCCCAGCTGTACCCCTCCTCACTCTCATTATTGACCATATGCTAAGCAGCAGACATAATCAGCAGCCCAATTTCACACACCTCTTCACCTGAATCTTGTTCCCTTCATTTTATGTGGTTTGTGGGCCACAGAGGGCAACCGAGAGGGAGAGATAGAGATGAGAGTGAGTGAGAGAGCGCTTCTGTGCCGTGCTGACAGAGCCTTGTGATGTCAGGAATAATTTATCAGGAGGGGTGCTGTGTGTTAGACCCTCGTTTGCTGAGAGTAAGCCCTGTGCTAATGAAGTGGGCACAGAGATGAGCTAAGAGCACCGATTCAGTCGGATTTCAATTCAGCTCAGAAGAACTGACTGATGGGAGTTGTTCAATTGCGGTTTAAACTCCAGGGACTGATGCTGTAATTATATTATATTCAATATAATAAAGCAGAAGGAACAAAGCAGAAGGAATCTAATAGACACAAACAACATCCTGTTTTCTTCCAAAGGTTTATTGGTTTCCATCCATTTATTGGTGGAACAGTATTATACAAATAGGTAGTAAATTGAAATGTTGTCAGATCAGGAACAACCAAATATTAAAAACCAGATATCATCACAGTCTAAACATTGCAAAAATAATTTAGCTACTGTTAAATAAACACTTTTGTCAATAAAGTTTTTAAAATACAAATTGCTTTGATTTTACTCCACAATTAAATGTGGATTTGTACAATTTCGCCACATATTTCACCCACTCTCAATGCACATACTCCAACTTGCGTGATGCATGAAAAAAGAATGAAATGCTTGAAATAAATAAATGAACGATTGATAGTTGAGATGTGGGGAGGGAGTAAAACTGGCAGGAGGACCAGCAGATGCTATAAGCATATGAATGAGTCACAGAGAAAGCTGTGGAAAGGCAAAGAAGAACAGAAGCAGCATGTCAGACATTTGTCAAACACGCTGACAAAACAACAGTGTTTTATAATACCAACATAAAACTAAGACAAAGAAAATGTACTGTAGACATACACGTGTACACACATATCCACAGACTGGAGACAATGAGAGCAACAGAGGACATGTCTACACAAATAAAACACAAACAAGAGAACAAGCTGCAAAAGGTTGTGTTCTGAGGACATTACATCCACATTTCATCCCTTTTTTGCAATCAGTCCAAATGTAACTGACGTTATCATCCTACTGAACTTAACGCTTCATAATGAAAGATAAAGACAAAGTGCACTCTCCATCTGTACACCAGGAGAGGGTTCAGAGAAAAGAAAGTAGAGACAGAGAGAGAGAGAGAGAGAGAGAGAGAGAAAGGAAGGAATACCCTGAGGGCACTGTAATTCCCCAAATGACACACAACACTCGGGGGTTCTACCTTGAAGAAAGAGGACAAAGGCCAGAGTCCTCTAGGAAAATACTGGCATAAATCCAGATGGATTTCAAGAGGATTGCACTTTGTGTACATCACTAAATGCACCACGAAATGCATTTACACACCTACATAAACAGGGTGTCAGAACTGGTATGGGTGACTTTTACAAACAGAACAAAATATACTGATTCAATATTAAAATATATTATATTCTCTTAGGTTAACATGATTTTTATTTTGCATAGATAATACATGTTATCGTGCGTATTAATGACAATAATGACTACTAAACATCTCCTGAGTTACTGCATTAAAGGGATATGTATTATATCCTTTGCAACCCTTTATGATGGCTTTCAGATTCCCTGTACAGTAGCATTGGCAGGTGTTTTAAAACAAGATATTCTTTATTTGGCTTTTAAGCTAATGCCCCTGAGGTCTAGTGTCTCAAGATTTTCCTCCATGGCAAGGCAATATGTATTTAACACATGCAATGCACGCAAGGCAATATGTATTTAATGTACGCAGTGCATGCAAAGCAATATGTATTTACCGCACACAGTTCACGCAAGGCAATATGTGTTTAATGCACGTGGTGTTGCCCCCGGCATGTAGCAGCCTTTCGTGTCAATGGCAGAACTGATGGTCAGTACAGATGAACATTGGCAGTTTTTGTTTACTCAGTCTCTCTCTCTCACACACACACATACACGCAGGCTTTCAATCCCCTTAAAGTAACTGCATCCAACATTCAGTAGGATCGATCATGGCCTTTTGGTCTTTGAATAAAAAATAATGTTTGTAACATTTATAAAGGGCCGTTAGCTGAGCCAGTGATTTGATCATTCGAGTAGCTTTACCGCACACAGATTCTCTCTTCGTGTGGGGTAATTCATCAGGTCAGTGAGCCCATGTTTTGTAAGACATGTAAGAAACGCACACATTAACATGTTTGCTCCTATCTTGTGCAGTCATATGTCCCCCATAGAACATGCATCTACTGCATTTTAAACTTGTCTCCACTGTGTTTGCATAGTCTTAGTTAATAACTCTCAGAACAAGGTTATCCTTTAGCGAGCCAAACACATACACGTGGTCTCTCTAGGGCATAATTTTAATTTCACTCCTTTGGATCATCAGCTGGTTTGACCTTGACCTTGAATGAATTTTGTAATGATATTTTTATTACTTTCTTTCTGGTAATTTCCATGGTATTTTGCTAATTGGGAGCACTGTCCCCCTGATAATGATTCAGATACTGAGGCATTGAGACATCTGTTAGCCGAAAAGGTCAGAAAGAGTTGAGGGAGACTTCTTTTGTTCCTCGATGGTCACTCTCCATCCTTCTCTCTCTCTCTCTCTCCATCCATCCATCCCTCAATCGCGCTCACTCCCTCTTTCCCCGCTACCTTGTGAAGATCATTGTAAGGTCGTGGGGGCCAGTCCTCCACGGTGTCTCAGAGTTTGGTTTCAGGGCCACGAGCCGTGAGCACGGGAAAGGAGCTCCGTATCCTAGCGACCTCCACAGCGCAGAGGTGGCCAAACACCTTGTTGTACCACTCAGGAGAACGGCCCCTGGCAGAAAGGGGGAAAAAAACACACATCAAGTCAGCTATGAAGAGCAAACAAACAAAGCAGACACACACACACAAAGTCAAGAGCAGACAACAAACATATTCAGGTTCCTATCGAGGAAGTCAGAAACACTGGAGACCTACAGTACTTCAAGAGGAGATCAATAATGCGTAATAAAAAGAGAACTACAAGAGCTAGGGTGAAAAGAACAAACTGAATCGAACCCGAGCTGCTCCACCATGCATTGGGTTGCTCCCCTCAACTCCCTTCTTTGCTTTACTTTAATATCCTACCTGTAATTTGAGGACGACCATTTTAAGAGTAACTCTCTGTTGACGAAGGATGTGCAAGTGTAAGTGCTCATGTCCTCTTACAAATAATAGATGAGTGATAGAACTGAGCAAGCCATATATGCTTTAAAAGGCACTTTAAAGTGGTTGGGACATAAATTGTTTGGCCGCTGACATGCATAGCAAACCTATAATTTCACCATCCTGACTTTGGTGAAGTCCAGTCCAAGGAGCCCATATATATATTTTCTCCATAGAATAGAATAGAATATCTTTCATTTGTCATCGTCACGATGTACAACAAAATTTAAAGTACGACCTAATAGAATATATGCTAAAAACAAATAAATATAATTTCTAGAAGATAAAAAGAGAAGAAACACATGAGAAGACACACTAAAAGTGTTACACACACACGCACACACACACACACACAAATGGCGGAGGTGTCTTGTTCAAGGAAACTTAAACAGGGTCAGGAGAGGCTTGAATCTGCAAGCTTCCAGTTGTGGAACGACTCCTCTACCTCCTGTGCCACCACTGTCCCATCAGTGAAAACTGGGAAGAAGAGGAATCCGCAGGATGTGTGACTGCCACAAGCCATTATTTGTGCATTAATGTTGAATCTCACTAATGTTGAATCTCATTAATGTTGAGTCATACTGCGTGTGTAATGTGAAATAGGCTTGGCAGTCCATCGGTCGCTGTAAGAAATCCCCTACCTCCCCAAGCATAAGGAACTTAAAACTTCTCCTGTGTATGTCTAAAATCAAAGAAATGTGCATACATTGCTTTGCATACCCCAAGTGGAAAGAGGTTTCCTATAAATAGCAAACACAATGCAAATATGCATGTCCTACATAACCAAACCATGTTCTTTACTCTTATTTTTGTAACAAGCTATTCATTGACGCACTGTTGGGAAAAGAGGGATGAAAGACTATGACTACAATCCTACATAGCCTTCCCAGGAGATCATCCACACAATTTACCATTCACAGAGACAGGCAAAGAAAAGTCCAGAAGCGTCTTTGTTTACTGCTTCTGTTTGTTTGGCTTTGGTTTGTTTGTTTGTATTGGTTGTGCTTGTTTGGTTGCTCACCGTAGGTCGGCCCGGCAGTAGTGTGTGAGGCGGGAGCGGCCTAGTCCGCACGGCTCGATGACTATCCGCGAGGTCAGCAGCACCGCTCGGATGCCCGCCTCCAGCTGGACATTGTCGTGGTCAACCGACGAGGAGACGAGCACGCAGACACCCCGTGGCAGATCGTTGCACCAGCGCCTGGGCAAAAAGAAAAGGAACATACTGTGGTTTAATGCCAGCATCAAATGCTCAAGCACGCCACAATTACATCTGTACAAACACTCTGGATACACTATAAAAATGGAAGAGGCAATACAATTATCAAATCAGTGTTAGCCTGAGGCATCAATCCAGTTTGAAGCTTTGTTCCAAAATGCAATTTTTATTAGTTTAGCTATAGGCGTAGTCAGACCTGGAAGTTGATACTACAATTATTGCTGTAGCAGAGTGTATTCCAATTGATTTTCCCCACAAGATATTCAGGTGGGGTTGGGTTTCGGGCATGTAACAATCTTAGTGAGTTTGCCAATTTCCCGTCAAATTACTGCCAAGTGCTGCAGTGGCCTAATCCACGACGGCCCAGTACAAACCCTCGCAAAACAGCTTGGAAATGTTGCTCTATATGTAAGGACCACATTAAAGGGGCTGGGATTGCGGTCATAAATACACATGTCAACAGCATCGACCCGTAGCATTAACAAATATTGACATTTACATGTATCCAAAATGACTGACAGCAAGAGAATATAATTCAAGCTGCAGCGCAGAACTTACCTAGGAATTACTACTATTGATCCCAGAGTACATTTAGTCCAGCTTCCCATAGGGGTATGCAAACTGTTCGTATGCAGTAAGAACATTATATTGTGCAGTAAGAACAATATTATACCAGCAGCTTGTGAAAAGAGATCTGATCTGGTTACAAATGTGCCACTGCAAAGCCATGGAGTTAATCATAATCAGTAGAAACGTTTGCCTCCCCTTCTGTCCCAACTGGTACTAATGGATGTCGTGATGTTTGGAACAAAGTGGAGGATGGGAACGGACTTGCTCTGAAACACACAGATAACGGGCTACTACCCCCCTCCCCCCCGGCAGCCTCATGAATTAAACGTGTTGTGATCTGGGAGACCGCTCATCCACTAATGATCAAGCAGCCCTAAAGTGACAAAACCCCTTAGCATCACATGTACACTTGTAATAGGAGCTGTTGTGATATTATGCGTCTCCACGTCCTTCCTTGGCTTTGATCTCCACACACTTTGGATGCACTCGACATGCGTAACCACTTCATCAAGTGCAAAGGGGGCCACTAAAGGAAGTAGATGGGAGCTGTTTAAGATGGTAACACATCACCGCACACAGTCTGAGGGAGATTTGGGTGCTTGTAAAAGAGCAGGACAAGGAGGGGCATGTTGTTGAACCCCACAAGTTTCTATGACTGTTACAATTAGCCATCTACAACAGGCCACTAAAGGTCATTCATATTAAATCACAACTATTGGTGCTTTAGTATTTGTTAGAACCTGACAAACTCAACTTTGATTCTTGATACACAGTCAGTGTGTGTGTGTGTGTGTGTGTGTGTGTGTGTGTGTGTGTGTGTGTGTGTGTGTGTGTAAGAGAGTGAGAGACAAAGATATAGAGTGAGTGTGTAACTTGACAAGTGATGATAAGGTGTGTGTAGGTGAATCTGCGACAGTGAGTGTGTAAATGACTTGTGAGTGAATGAGTGAGTGTACGCGTGTCAGCCCGTGCGTGTTCAACTCACCTGAGCACCACAAAGTCTCTGCGCGGGTGTGGCGCCATGCTGTCGGTGATGTAGTGGAAGACCTCGGTGTTGTTCTCCAGGCTCTCCAGCACGCGGCTGTGCAGCAGGTCCTCGTCCCACAGGTGGCGCTCACGTAGAACCCTCTGCAGAACCACCCCCGCCGGCGCCTCCATTTCCGCCGACACGCGCCAAAGCCGGATTGGATGCCCGTCGCCCACCTGCCCACCGGGCGGGCAATCAGAACACAGCGTGTGTGGGACAACCAGGAGAGATTGGGAGAAATTGAGAGAAACAGAGAGAAAGAGAGAGAGAGAGAGAAAGAGAGAGAGAGACTAATAGGCATCAAACAAGCGGTTTTCTCTGCAGACCTTTTTAAAAACACACACACACACAAACAAACATCAAAGGTGCCCTGGAAAGTGCTGCAGCAACTTTTCGGCCCCTCTAGCTGCTGTCCTCGTCAGCGGCCACCCTCAGCCGGCCTCGGGGGGACGATTTATTGTTCCCTTTCGAGGAGTCAGCATTCAGCAGATTTTAGCGGAAAAAAAACCCTCATTATGAGTCTGAATGAGCATTGTGTCGATTTTGTATTGTATTCTTGTATACAGTGTGTGTGTGTGTGTGTGTGTGTGTGTGTGTCTGTCTGAGAGAGAGAGAGAGAGAGACACGGTGAGCATCTTGCGTGCCTTTCTCAGTGTAGCTGCCCGCTCCTTCATTCCCTCTCATGTTTCTTATTGGCATCTTCCCGGCGAGCGGGCGTGAAAGTGCCAGGGAAGCAGCTTTTCCCCCGTGCACTGCTAGGGGACGCTTAATCACGCGCCAACTCTCCCTGGCGCCCCCTGCACCCCTGGATGCCCCACAAAACACACCGGCATGCAAATGAAACACCTCCTAATATATCCCTCTTCCCAGTTCCCACACATAGTCCCAGTTCCAACTTTCGGACTATGTGTGTGTGTGTGTGTGTGTGCGCGCGTGTCTTTGTGACTGTGTGTGTCTGTGTGTGTGAGAGTGTGTGTGTTCATAATCTTATGCTTCTCATTATTACAGTTAGGTTTAAGCAGAACAATTCAACCAAATCAGCTTTTCTTGTATTCTGTGTGACTCTGTGATAAGGAGAAGGGAATGTGTCTGTTAGTTTATGTCCCAAAGGTAATCATGTTGTTTTTACACTTGAATGCAATTCCCATGTCATTTAAACCTCTGTGGTAAATTGAATAGCCATTGATTAGGGTCGCCTGATTGGAGTCATCTTTTGACTGATTTCCTATAGCAAGCTGGACCTGCAGAATTCTGCTCGGTCATGATTTGGTAGGGTTCTTAAGCGCAGAATGGTTCCTTGTCTAGTTAAGAGGTGAGTGGTTCAGAGAAGCCTTAGGCAGCCAGGGGACCTTCAAAGCATTAGGCCTGCAGTTTGAACATAGGATTTATAAACAGAGGGTAACAGTGTGAATCATTTATTATTGTGTAGAGAATCTGTCTGTGTGACTGTGTCTATCAAAGTGCATGCAATATGAAACCAAGAGGACGGTTCCACACTGGGGGAGGCATCTCTCTGATGCATGTGTGTGTGTGTGTGTGTGTGTGTGTGTGTGTGTGTGGTCAAAGCAGTTGGCATACCGTTTGTGAAGAGTTCTGAGGAGAAGGTAGCGCACTGGGGAAGGTATCTATTATTCTCTGTGCGCTTAGCCGTGGCTGTGTTCAAAGGCTTGCTGGCATTTTCAGCGCCATTAATTAATTTTCTCTGGATCATCTCTCCAATCTGCGAAACCCCACAGGGGTCCTTATACTGTCCTAGGCGGCCTGTTTACCATGCTGATGCGGGAAGGATCACACATCTGAGAGCCAAATATGTTCATCAGTGTCTCTGATCATGAATCAACCTTGTGCCCTGGCCTGTGTGTGTGTGTGTGTGTGTGTGTGTGGTGTGTATCTCTGCAGTGTCCTTTTAGACTTTCAGCTCATACCCATGGCTTTCCAGTCGGACCCACAAAGTTCACCGAAGTTCAGATAGCTTCCTGAATGGATAGAGTAATCTGCTGTATGTGTGTGACCGTGTGACTGTGTGCGTGTGTGCGTGTCTCGAGAGAGAGAGAGAGAGAGAGAGAGAGAGAGAGAGAGAGAGAGAGAGAGAGAGAGAGAGAGATTATATGTGTGTGTGTGTGTGTGTGTGTATGTTTGTGTATATATGTGTGTGTCTGTGCGTGTACCTTCTTATATGCCAGCTCAGTGTGTTCGGGGCCAGGGGCGCTGTGCCAGCCCTTGCTCTTCTCGCTGGCCTCTCGGAGCAGGCACTGGACGTTGTCCTCCAGGTAGGCGCGGTAGTCCACGGGCTCGCCCTGCAGGTTCACCCCCAGAGCGTGCAGCGGCAGCGGCTGAGCATCTGCCGCGATGTACGAGTTACGCGACTGCAGCATCATCTCATGGGGAATCTGAGCGAGACAGAGAGAACACATTGAAACTGGTAGACATAGACAAACATGGGTGCCTAGACATATGAGGAACTGTAGCTTCTGCATAAATTATGTAAAAAACGAGGAACATTTCCTTCTTGATTGCATCAGATATGCACCTATGAGAGACATTTTTTTTGCTGAATTCAAAAAGCATTTAACAGAATTTGAAGAAAACTATATATATTATTGGGAGAGGAACCAAACTGTTCATGCCTAGCTGCAGATTATATTATAACCTGCCATAAAACAAGAGAAAAGTTGTAACTTTCATGTATGTGGCATATTGATGAGTTTATCCCCTTTGTGTACATGTAAATAGGCATACAGTAATACATTTTTTTCTACAGTATAGCACTATTGCTGAAGCTATTACTGTCCTTAATACCATTTATCATTTTATTATTATTTATTATATTATTATTATTATATATTTTTCTCTTTCCTTTCATTATTTCATTTTATCTCTATACCAATACTTATGTAAAGTTAATTATTAACATGTTATACTTGTAGCTTTGGCAACAGTGACTTTACTCATTCATGCCAATAAAGCGCCATTTGATTTGATTTGATTTGATTTGAGAGAGAGAGACAGAGAGAGAGAGTCAGTGAGTTTAACTAATTTAAATAATCTTAGATAGATATGTTTGTTTATTCACAGTATTGTTCATCTTTTATATTGTTAAAAGTTATCAGTGTTTTTTCCTTTTCCATTTCCCCCAGTTTAAACCACGACACATTAAATTACTAAACATTCATGTAAATGCAATAGCCTAAAAGGAACTTGAGCCAAAAGTAGAGGCTTAAGAGTTTGTTTGATAAGCAATACATTTGTGTACTGTGTGTGTATGTGTGTGTATAAGCGACACCTGGAATAGTTTCTTGCACTCTGTGATCATGTGACTCAGGCATTTAGTGGCTGCCATGTTCTCACTGAGGTCCTTCTGGTCGGGCTTGCTGCCGCCTCTTCTGTTGATCAACCTGTCAGCACACACACACAGATCACAGATCAGCACACAAGTGGAGGTCTGCCTCCTCAGCCACACACTCAAGGGGCCTACTTGTTCAAGTCTACACACACACACACACACACACACACACACACACACAAACAGAGACACTAATGAGTGCATGTATGCCAAGTTATTATGCACTCAAGTGCTCACAGACACAAACAGTAATGAGAATATGCTATGTCAATGGCACTCATAGAAACATTCTGTCTAATTAAGGAAATGAGTAAATAACGTGGGCAGCGGACGCGGATGGATGGATGGACGGACATACACACACACTCACACCAGATCATGCCACCAATCACCAATATGCCATGAACACTCAGGAGAACATTCTGTGTAATTAAGGGGAGGAACAGATAAGTTGGCCACTCTGGAGAAGTCATGAGGAGCATTCACATCTCCACACACACACACACAGCCCTGAACACACAACACACACATCTCCACACACAGACATCCCAGAACACACAACACACAAATTGCCAATCTGCAGATAATTTAATGGCTCTGCAGTAATTATGACCGCCGCGCAGCGAAGCGGCGGTCATATAGGTTTAGTCAGATTTTTTTTTTTTTTTTTTTTTTTTTTTTCGCATGCCCAAATTTCCGTCAATGATTCCGGGACACTGAAAGACCGGGGTACACTAAACTTGGTGGGCATGTAACCCCACATGGATAGCATGGAACCATCGTTTTTCGTTTTGATCTGTAGCCCCCCCGCTGGACTGGACCCCCCGAAAGGAGGGTAGGGCAAACACAGTTTTCTGTGAATATCTCGATAACCGTAGGGCCTAGGAGGTCCACCTTTTTTATGTATGTTGGTCTTAAGGGGGCATGTCAACCCATCCCATTACCACTTATTTCATGTATAGCGCCACCTAGTTAAAAATTAAAAAGCAAAAAATTAGGTGTTTTCATCACAATATCTCTGGCTGACAAGGTCAAAACTGCACAAAATTAAAAGTGTAGGATCATTATGACACCCTCCGAATGCATGCCAAGTTTTGTGTACTTTCGTTCATGGGGGGCCTTACAATAAAATAATTTATGTGTACATTTAGTGACGTACACCAACAAGGATTCCCGGGACACTGAAAGACCGGAGTACACAAAACTTGGTGGGCATGTACCCCCACATGGATAGCATGGAACCGTCATTCTTCGTTTTGATCTGTAGCCCCCCGCTGGACTGGACCCCCCGAAAGGAGGGTAGGGCAGACACAGTTCTCTGTGAATATCTTGAGAACTGTAGGGCCTAGGATGACCAATTTTTTCCGTATGTTTGCCTCCAGGGGTCATGTTAACCCATTCCATGTGCACACATGTGCATAAACAGATACCTGCCACACACATACATTTACAGTAATCATAATGTGATGACACATACTCACACAGTAGACATATGTGCGCATGCATGCACATGCACAAACACACATCGCAGGCAAACACACAAGCAGCACATACACACACACACACACACACACACACATAAACATAAATTTGTACGCACACATGCACATAATTCAAGAATTTTTACCGTCATCTACTCCCTGAATTTTTGGTCATTGATACCGGGACACCGAACCACCGGGTACATGAAATTTGGTGGGTATGTAGCCCCACTAGACTTTACGGAAAAATTTCATTTAGATCCCCGGTACCACCACCAGCCCCAGGCTGGGTCCCCGAACTGCAAAAACAAACAGTTTTTCCTAAATAACTACCTGAACCGTGGCACTGAGGATGAAGAATCTTTTATGGTATGTTGGTCTCAAGGGCCCACGTCAACCTGGCTCATAATCACTCATTTGTGATTTGCACCCCGGTAAAAAATGAAAATGCGATATTATTCTGCTTTAATTGCCCCTATCTTCAGTTAAGATGTTCAGAACTGCACCAAATTTTATGTGTATGATTGACCTGGCATTCTCTGGGGTATGCCAAGTTTTCGTAGAATTTCATCCATGGGGGTCTAAAAATTAGGTTATGTGTACATTTAGTGACTGTACACTCATTGGCCTGTAAATGGCGGTGCACACATATACACATGCACACACACAGGCACCCACATACTATCGGGTATTAGAACGGCCGATACATAATTACAAATTCAGTAGGATTAAAAGAAAGCCAAAATAAATATTCATCATCATCATCATGGCTGCATTTTCAGTATTGGCGATAAGTAGTCGTTTGTCCACTAGATGGCGATCGTTGCAGTGAGGCGTAATTTTGTTGGAAGTTAAAAGTGGGTTGGAAAAACAATGGGCGCTTCCTACAAGGACTGTAATTTACCTCAGCGGACATCTAATAAGGATAGGGACGATGTTCACATGAAGTGTAATTCCCATTTCTTCTTGAAGTTGAAATAAATCTGAGGATGTTTATCGGACATGCTTGGTTTTACTGCAGGAATACGTTAATCTTGTAATATCAATAAGGACCTAGGTAATGTTACGTTAAGCGTTAGTTGAGTGATGGAGGCATTTGATTGATTGCATTTGTAGAAAACTATAAATGCAGTTATACCAAGCAAATTGATAGCAGCACTGTTTGTATCTTTCGACTGTCATTTATTGCACGTGCTACAAAATCATTCTGTGCAATGGAAGATTTACCAACGTTACACCGGTATGATACAGTTTTGCCTATACATGCGTGAGACTGAGGCGCCTGTTTATTTTGTTTTAAGTGTGCATGGTGTGAGAGGGGAATCGATGTGCTTTGATTACAGCTTGGTAGTTGTAGTCTTGTGAAATTAAAAAGCACGTGTGTGTGAAGTATCCAAACAATGACACCTTCATTTCATTATGGCTGCTTTAGCAACACACCTTAAGCTACTGTGTAGTGGGTCCCATCTAGAAGTGGCTACTTCATTCGCGCTTTCCTTGACTCATGGAGCTGCTTGAATGTTATTAAAATTTTTCGCCCGCGATATGGCAGTTTAAGTCCGCTTGATACTGTAAAGGCGTAAGCCATTGGTTTCAAAGGAGATTTTATTAGTGTCGCCAGCATAGCCTATTGACAATTTATGTTGTAAATAGGCCTACCTTATAATCCTACCTGTAGCTTAGGGAAGCTAACAGCTTTCTATTAGGATCTAGTTTGTTAGTTACCGTTTTGTCATAACTCCCTGATGCATTTTTGCATTTAGAATAGCCAGAGCGTGTATTTCTCAATCGGAAAATTAAACAATATCGGGTGCCTATGGACTAGGCTGGGTGAACCCAGCCTGATCTGCCCGCTATTTATTTTTTGATTTCTTAAAAGATTGAGCTTGGTCTGATGAAAGCCAGACTAGCCATGGACCTCAGTTACACAATGCAAGGGAACATGAATCAGCCTATATTTGTAACGAACAATAACGGACAAAAGCTCTTCAACTTTGGCCCGTTAAAATGTGTATGAACAGTCTAGCGACGCATTTCATCAAGGCCCATTTGGACATGTCAGTTATTTGCAACACTGGTTAGATGTAAAACAGCATTTCGTTTCAGACTAGGCTACTGTTACTTAATTTGTGCATTAACAATAACGTTTCAGACTACTGTTACTTAATTTGTGCATTGACAATAAAGTATTACATGAACTAAAGATGACTAAAATCTTATGTAGAAGAAGAAACATTCACAAAAAATCCATCCATCCAAAAATGACCTTTGTTTTGATAGCTGTTGAAAACGGCATGGAACTGACAGAGATGTTTTACACAAAAAAAAATAAATAAATAAATAAATAACATTATGCTGATACCTTTTTGCTTTTCCCAAATACAATGTAGCCTACAGGTGTAAGTGACCTTTCATCAATCCAGTTGCAATGGATGAACTGTGATGAACTGCCCAACTTGTGATTGTTTAGAGATTTTAAAGGTTTTATAACAATGCTACATCTTCTTTGGCTATTCTACAATCTATTCACCTTTTCAGCACCAGTCGGCTACTTTCTGTGCAGCCGCACACACACACTCAGGCATGCCAAACAAGCATACACAAAAGTTTCAAGAGTGGGGGATGGAGTAAAATATGGAGACAAATTGAAGTGTGATTTATTTTCGCGGAACGGATGTACAGGACTGAGCGGCGGTCATATTTTGTACCGCTATGCGGTACATCTAGTTACTGTAATTACTATAGATGGTTTGACAGAGCTTCCTATCACTTTCCAACATACCTCTCATCTCATACACCCACACCCACAGCTAGATACACCAACACACACACTATCACACATTATCACTCAAACACATGCTTAAGCACATGCTAACAAGCACACAATCAATTCACACACTCACACACAAACACACGTACCGTGGTGAGGTGCCATCTTTCTTGGAGACGTTAAGGTGCAGTATCGACGGGGCCAAGCACACGGCCAGGGTTTCGGCAGTCATCTGATTGGCTGGCGCCGAGGCGATGTCACTGAGGAAGTAAAGCAGAGTCTGCAGTACCTCTCTGTTCTCGTCTGGCAACAGGATGACCGCCGCCTGCGCCGCCTGCAGACGCTGCTCTTTGGGGACGCCTGTGTGTACACACACACACACACACACACGTACAGACACACACGTACAGACACACACGTACAGACACAGACACACAGACATAGACACGCACACACACGCGCACACACACACCAGACACACAAGTACAGACACGCAAGTACAGACACGCACGTACAGACACGCACGTACAGACACACACATACAGACACACACGTACAGACAAACACGTACAGACACACACACACACACCAGAGGAAGGCAGGTTGTCAGCACTCTAATCAATAGTCTCACCTATTTTGACACAAATAGGCCAAAGGATTTCGATTTATTCACACAAACATAACGTGTACACCGACACACACACGCATACACCTACACACATACTCACATTGATAGATCTGCAGAAATGTGTCAGTGAGCTTGCTAGTGAGGACAGGCTCTGGCAAGTCCCTAAAGTACTGTTTCAAGAGGTCAGCCACGTCGTAAGCTGATTGGCCTGTGTAGGTCACATGATCCGGGGAGTTCTCATTTAGCTGCCGCAGGGCCTGAATGCGGGATTTCACACCCGATTTCCGGAAGAGTCCCACCTGATAAAGGTGATAAAAGAAGTACACACACAAGACATGGAAAAATTAATAAAAGTCACACTATATCAAAAGTATAAGACACAGTAAACGTGGTGAACTGTGCACATGAAAGTTCATGTCCACCCTTGGGTATATTCTACTTGAAAGTAAGTGTTGCGTGTGAGTGTGTGTCAGAGAGAGAGAAAAGGAGTGACATGTTTTAGGCACTAACTCTGTGTGTGTGTGTGTGCGTAAGAGTGAGTGAGTGAGTAAGTGAGTGAGTGAGCGAGTGAATGAATGTAAATGGACTGCATTGTTTCCCATACATTGACTAATCTGTGGCGGGGCGCCACGAAATAAAAATCGGCCACCACAGATGAATGTATTATGTGTAAAATTGAATTGAATTTAAATTAAATATAAGGTCAAATCCTTGCATTGCCATTGAGCTGCGCTTTTTACGCACACAGCCTTTCCTTGCCCTGCCCCGCTCTCTCTCGTAGCCCGCTGCCCCTCCTCTGCATGTGCATTTAACAAAATATTCACGATTGTTGAAGGATTGTTGTTGCCATATAGAAGCATTGCATAGAAGACGTCTGGCTAAATTGCTATTAAATCCGCTTAGCATCGTGACCATGCTGCACAAATTTGTTCAAAACTGCTGCATTGAAGTGAACTCTGCTAAGGTCTTATCACAACATAGTAGGCTACATTGAAGAGACTAAACTAAGTTATGAAATAATACAGTATCTCAAAGCTAACGTTAGAATACTGTTTGGATGTCGAATTTAGCATGCTTAGTCTACTTACAGCTGCTTGTCAATTTCGTTGAAGGGCTCATTTTATTGACTCTGACACTGAATGTTTGCAAAATCCCGATGTAAATAGAAAAGTGTTTTCCAAAATTAAAAAGTGCTTGTCCCAAGGAGACCCCCCCGTTGTCAAAGTCAGCTACCGCCACAAATTGAATCCAATTCCGTGGGAAACACTGGACTGCATTTATATAGCATTTTTTTTACATTCACCCATTCACATTCACACACACAGAGATGGCGGAAACTGCCATGCAAGGAACCAACCAGCACACCAGACTAGGGTTCAGTGTCTTGTTCCAGGACTCTTTGACAGGGCTAGGGGTGTGAGTGTGTGAGTGACTGAGTGTCATGTTCTGTTACTGCCCACAAGAAAGAAACAAACAGACAGACAGACAGACATGTTCTATTACCTGTCCGAGGCACTGGCTGCGCAGGTATCTCATGGCCTGCTGGATGCTCTGAGGGAGGGGCTGCCCGGTGCGCTGGACATTGATGTTGGGCGGCACGGCAAACACATGCTTGTCCCTGTAGTCTGGCACCTTGGACCGCTTCATGAACTTAGGCACCGTCCTAACCGAGACACAAGCAGTCACATAGCAGTCAAGACCAGCCAACACCTTCCACTGATACCAAACAGACACCTCAGGCACGGTCTTCCACAGGAGTCCAATCCAATCAGACAGACTCAGGCTCAGATGATCTGATACTGCACAGATAGAGCAGTGTCTATCTGAGGGTAAGAGACAGTACAACTTTTCTATGAATTTCAAGCAGATCTCTTGGCCCAAGGAAAGGCCGTCTGACATGGCATCCAGTTATCGTAAATCATCTGTGTTTTCACCCTTTGTACTGTATATTTCATCGGTTTGGTAAAAATAAAAAAATAAATAAAAACATGACAAAGTTAAATATGTGTTCAGCTGACTAATGTTACTAAAGCTTCAAAGTAATAAATCCGCATCATCATTAGACTCTACAATCGACAGACTAACAGAGAATATGTAAGGGATAATGAACGCTGGTCATTATCCCAACAGGACCCTGATGCGCTGACTACTTACGGCGTGATGTGAAAGACGTGAATAACAAGCACAAAACCCATTTCCCTTGACAGCGGTCTGTTATACTTAGCAATGGTCTGTTATCGAGAAATATCAGACCACCGAACATTGGGAAGGCCCATTCAAGTGAATAGAGCATTCTGCAGCATTATGAAGAGCCATGTACTAAGTTTTCTTAATTGCAGCTATAAACTTGCCTGGAGATTCCAGACAATGGTAATCTAGAAAGATTAAGGGTCTGGCCACGAATAATGTAATGGCCCAACTCGAGGGGTGGCAACAAGCGTGCATTTGAAAATCTAACTGCATGCAATTGGATAAGACTATACGACCAATGTTTACTGATTCCGGACTTTGACGCAATTGGATAATACTACGACTGTCATCTGTTTAGCTCGCCTTTGGCCCGCCTATATCAGATACACCGATGTGATTGGGTCCCCGCGATACAAGTGGCAAAAGTAACGTGCATCATTACTCATTGCCAGAGTGTCTCGCAGAGACAATTCAAATTGTGCTCTTGCGAGAAGGATTTTCCAGGGTAGCTATAAACATAACATGAAGCAAAGGACACTGACTCTTCCAGTACCAGAATTAGTGAGGGATGGTGGGAGGGATATTTGAAACACCAAAGGTTAACAGAGTTGGCCGCTTTTTCTTTTTTTAACAAGGCTATTCAGACCCTTTTGCTTCAGTGATGGTCTGTCACTGTGCAAAAGTTCCCAACAATTAAATTGGCTCCAATTACGAAATGGGAGGTGCTTAAGTGCTGTCTGTTCCAGAGGCAGACACAAGTCTGCCAAAATTGGATTCATTTGCATTTCACTCATTTCACTGTAGGATCTTTGATGTTAATGTGTGAATATGTATGTGTGTGTGTGATTTCCTGTTGGCCATGACAGCTGCAGAAAAGATAATGCTTTCTTTGAGAGTGCAGAGCAGAGAAATGAATCATCTATTAGTCCTAAGAACCGTGTCAGCCAGACGGACAGTGCACACACACAGATAGACAGACACCGCATACACGCATGAATGCACACACACACACACACACACACCGCTAATGCTGCCCTGAGAGAATGCATCCACAGTCCATTGGGACATAATTTATTCTCCTTTTGCTTTTGGCCTCACATACACATACTACACAAATGCTCACAGACACACACACAGTGGAACACCTCTAGCCATGTCAGTCATGGTATTGTTTGGTCTGACCCCTTATGTCTTCAGTAGTTTCATAACACCATTAATCTCATACATTTTTAAGTCCTCGAAGCCTGCAGATCTTGTGAACCTTTAAGCTCCAAGGACCAGAGACAAAAAAAATGTAAGTGGGAGATGTCTGTTGAGTTGCGGGTTAGTGTAGATGAAGATTTTATGTCAGTTGAATTTTTAAATAGGGCATCCATATTTTTCAACTTCAGAAAACCATAACAAGATAAACTTTAAGATGCCATGGTTTGACCTCAAAACATCCTTAAGAACGGCATGAACTGTTCTTGTTGTACCGTATTTATTGTTTGCCTGGGTTGTTTCATGCTAAATGCTAACACTGCTTGTATGAGTGCATATCTGATATCTCAGTAGGTTGCAACTATTGTCCATACAGGTTAAAAAGATAAAGGTGAAAATATAAACATATGTGCACCAGTGAATATGTGTGTGTGTGTGTGTGTGTGTGTGTGTGTGTGTGTGTGTGTGTGTGTGTGTGCGCATTTAACAGTATACTAGGCATGGGTGTACATTTGTGAAGGTGTGTGTATATGAGCAAGGCTGTGTATGTGTGAGTGAGTTCATGTCTGTGTTTGAGTTTATATTAGGCATACCTGAGCACATTCACAAGGTCAGGATGTACATACACAGTCCTAGTGTCGTATGTAAAGCGGGGAAAATAAGAACACGTCAACATTTTTTTCAAATGTGCCTGGCGTGTATGTGTGTAGTGCAGTTAAGCAATTCGTTACATCGCGAGGCTGCAAGATTGTCTGCCTCTGAGGCCGTCGGCCCACCGGTCCAAAGTTACAAGGGTGGCTTTTACGCTTACAGGCGCTAGGGGAAGCAAGACGGCCACCATTCAACCCGCCAAAAAACGCCATATAACCATTTCAATGACTGAAGCTGTTCAGTTAAGGTAAATTAAGCTAAAAAAACTGCATAGTTCCCCTTTAACTCAGGTGATCCACACATATAGCGCCACCACTTCTCAATGAGACGTGGTCTGGCAACCAAACGTTCATTTTCTCGTATTTGAAAAAAATGCTCAGATCCGTTTATTGGGTGCCACTGATGTCTATCAAATGCGTCTGTGGATAGCTCCTCATCGTCTTGCTTTCCCCCCTGTTCTGTGATTGGTTCCCTATCTCAGGCGAAAATTTGCTCCATGGTCTCCAGGCTGCCTTAGCAGCGTGAATCAAATTGCGCGCAAGGCAGCATGGGAACACCCAGGCTAAGAGTTATGTATAATAAAGTGGAATGACACAGGAAAAAAGTATTGAACACACCTACTGAAATTTCCTAAATACTTTGTGGAAAAGCCTTTATTTGTAATGACAGCTTTCCATTTCCTGTATGACGAAACTAATCAGTTGCGGTATTCAGATTTTAGCCCATTCTTTTAAACAGATAGTCTTTTAATATTGAAGATTTCAGGGGTCCAATTCAGTTCATTCCAGTTCATTTTGCTAAATGCTTTGCTGGAAGGTCTAGCCATGTCTCATCCTCATCATCCTGGTGGATGGCAAAATTATCCCGGAACAAAATGACTCCATTCATCATTCCTTCAACTGTATGAAGTCTGTCAGTACCATGAGATGAAAAACAGCCCCACACCATGATGCCTCAACCTCCAAACCTCACTGTTGGTATGGTATTTTTAGGGTGAGGCACAGTGTCATTCCTCTTCCAAATACTATATGGTGTGTAGTATGACATCCAAAAAGTTTAACTTTTGCTCTCGCCTTACCAGAATACATTCTCTCAGTATTTCATAGGCTTGTCCAAACGTTGTGTAGCAAACTTTCAACGAGCTTCGACATCTTTTTCTTCAGTAATAGAGTCATGCGGGGTGAGCGTGCATAGAGGCCATGACGGTGAGGTGCATTACCTATGATTTTCTCTGTAATAATTGTATCTGCTGCCTCCAAGTCTTTCTGTAGCTTTCTCCGAGTGGTCCTTGGCTCTTGGGCTACTCTTCTAACTATCCTTCTGACTTCCTGGTCAGAAGTCTTGCAAGGAGATCCTGTGCATGGTCGATTGATGATGCAGTGATGTTCCTTCCACTTGCAGATAATGGCTCCTATGCGGCTTACTAGATGATTCTGAAGTTTTGAAATGCATCTATAACCAGTTCCATTGATATGTTTTGCAACAAAGGTTGCAAAGGTCTTGGGAGAGCTCTTTGCTTTTACCAATCATGAAATGTTTCACCTTGACACCTTGGTAACGAAAAACCTTTTTATAGCCCATCAATATTTAGTAACCCAGCTTATATTAATTTGCACAGATAGGAGGGATAATTACTCTAACCAATCATAGAAGCTCATTCCTTTGTGTACTGTTTACTTTGTTTATTTATTGTTTATATTTCTTGTAGTTCTTTTATTACTTTTATAAATCACTCCAACACAACTATTTATTCTTTAAAGCAGCCCACTTTCCCTTTTCGCGATGACACTATTTGTTTATTTAATAACTATGTCCACAGACAAGGTAGAATATTTTGCATGACTTTTAAAAGTACAATGTATTGCGACATCAGATGCAAGTCAAATTTGTAGTTTCTTATGTCTCATTCCATCGAACTACAGATCCGCTACCCGATCTGGCAAACTTACATAGTGCGGTTATAGCCGATAGAGGGCCACGAAGCGAATGCAGAATTGCCCTGTTACGAGTTGATGAACCACTGAAACGATTTTGGAAAGATTATTTTAAGGTATAAAAACTCTTTGGTGTTGCTTTAACTCAGGCTGAAGCTGTTTTTATTTGTTGTGTGGTTTGTGTTGGATGTTCTTCATGTTCCTGCTGCATACAAATTGCCCTTTTTTGGGACAAAGTATAAACTGAACGCGAGTGAGTGAGTGAGGGAGGGACAAAGAATAAACTGAACGTGAGTGAGTGAGTGAGGGAGGGACAAATAATAAACTGAACATGAGTGAGTGAGTGTGTGTGGGACAAAGAATAAACTGAATGTGAGTGAGTGAGTGAGTGAGTGACAAAGAATAAACTGAACGTGAGTGAGTGAGTGACAAAGAATAAACTGAACGTGAGTGAGTGAGTGAGTGAGTGAGTGAGTGAGTGAGTGACAAAGAATAAACTGAACGTGAGTGAGTGAGTGAGTGAGTGAGTGAGTGACAAAGAATAAACTGAACGTGAGTGAGTGAGTGAGTGAGTGAGTGAGTGAGTGGTGTGTGTGTGTGTGTGTGTGTGTGTGTGTGTGTGTGTGTGTGTGTGTGTGTGTGTGTGTGTGTGTGTGTTGCGCTCACCAGTTCCAACCGTGCTTGCTGGTCTCGCAGTGCCTCTCCATGATGGCGGTGAGACGGAGCAGCGAGAGCTTCTGCAGCAGGTTGAGCTGGGCGGCCGACTGCCGGTTGATCTCCAGGGAGGCGGCCGTCACGCTCGGCCGGTGCGAGTTCTGGAAACTGTGCCAGCGGAGCTTCCTACCGGGACACAGAAGACGAGCGTCGACACAGACATTTCATTAAGAGCGCGGTCAGACTGGACGCTGTCCCTGCAGTAAGAGGAGTCTCTTTTCTGCTGTTTTGTATTGGCAGTAAGTGTTTAGCGCGCTCCTTATGCACACTGAGCATCTCGCAATCTCTGCGCCTGCTGCACCTTGCCTTTTCACAAAGGTGCCCTAAGCCCACAAAAAGTTTGACTCTGAGTGGAATTAGCTTTTTTATCAAAACATAGTGCACCACACGGTAAATCGCCCTCTGTCTGATCGTGTCCTAAGTCACCACCAGCTGATAACCCCCATACCGTCCTCTCAAACACACAGAAAAATGTAACATCAAAATAAATCATCGGTTTTGTGGGCTGATAATCAAAACGTATTTCACAGGAACAAAAACGCCTAATCATGCCAGTTGAGATGGAGCCTGTTTTCAGAATAACTGACAGCTGACGTCGTTCAAACAGACAGCTAAATCTGACAGACAGGTCTAATGAAATTAGAAATGAAATGAAATGAAATGAAATGAAAGTCGCAGAGCTGCAATGTGAGTGCAACGGGCTGAGTGAGGATAGTGGATTTTATAACGCAACTACCCTCCGGTGATGTAAGAGAATGGCCTGGGGTGTACTGATGTAAGAGAATGGCCTGGGGTGTGGTATGACTGCCTGAAGGACACTGAATCACTTGCACTCTCAGCTGGGTGGAGCGCTTGGACAGCTGTCTACAGTGCACCACAATGTAGGTTATTAATCTCCAATGGGTCCTATCTCCTAATCCTATTGCTGTGTCCACCTTCGTTAATTTTACCTGCTTGGTCTGGTCAGTGATGCTCCGACACCAGAGTCCCTCCTCTCCCTCATCTCGCCCTCTCCGTCACCGTCGTTGAGCGAGTTGCCAGTGCTGTCGTAGTCGCTCATGGTCGTGCCCATGTCCGACATGGACTGCTCCTCCAGGTGTGGGCTGCTGGGTATCGTAGAGTCTACAGCGGAGTCCTCTTCTGTGTGGGATTTGTCTAGCTGCCGTGACCACTGGTCAATGTTGTGCTGGAGTCCGTGAACTTGTCGGAGAATATCGTCCAGATCCAGGGCTTGCTCGGCCCCGCTCAGATTGAGTAGCTCTTCGGAGCTCCCGCCGACTTCCGGGACGTTGTCGTAAACGCTGCCGATGGACGACGTGGAGTTCCGCCTTTTCCGGAACGTGGAGTCGTCGTTGGAGAAGTCCTGCGAATCGCTGCGGCTACTCATGCTGCCCACTGAGAAGTCGCCATCTTCTCCAGGCCAGCCAATGGCGTTGGCGCTGTCCCCGAGTGAGGCTGGACACAGGCTCTCGATGGACAGCGAGCGGGGAAACGTTCCAGGCTTGTGATCCTTGGGCAGATGAACCAACCTGGACCGACTTCCTTGCTGCCTGTTTCTTAGAGACGCGGTACGGTCTGCAGCGCGGGGTCGGCTCCAGGCGAGCTGGTAGTCCTCCAGATAGAGGCACGCACGACGGGGACCGCTGGACGCAAAGTCGGGCAGTTTGCTGCGGCTTAGGCTACTCCTGCAGATGGTGTGGGCCTTCCCCGCCTTGGCTTTCAGCCCCGGCAGGCTCTCGTCCGAGGTGCAGTGGAGACCACCAGGCATCCTCATCGCTGTGGTGACCGCATCCCGTTCCTGCTCCTTCCGCCTCAGCGACTCCATCCTGCGGAGGAAGGAGCGCGAGCATCTTTTGGGCTTGTCCCTCGCCGGCGACGACGCCCTCTGCTTCTCATCCTCCTCGCCATCGGCATCTTGGTGGACGTCGCCCGCCGCGGCCATGCTGCCGCCGAAGGTGGACGCTGCCGCCGACTCTGTCGGGCTGGTCTCGCGCGTGCTCTCCACGCTCAGGCTGCTGTCGCTCAGTGCGGACCGCGCCGAGGCGACGGAGGTGACCTCCAGGTTGCTGAAGTCGCTCAGCATGCTCTCGCTGCTGGCTGATGCCCTCAAAGGTCGGAGTGGGGCACCCGGAGAGAGCGGGCGAAGCCGTGACCAGGTCTTGCTCTCGCGCTGGAAGGCCCAGCGGTCGCTGATGGCACACGCGTCATCCTCCTCCGAGTCCTCACTCTGCATGGCACACCAGCACAGAATTCACTCTTAAATATTTGAGCAAAAACATGCAACGCACCATCAAGCACATCAAGGGAACAAATACGAGCAGAATATTAACCCAGATTAAGCACCTTCAGGTCAAACACATTTAAAGGATTTAATGAAGTTGAATGAAAAAAAAATACACCAATTTCAGACCAGGTCACTGGATGTGTCGCAGAAAAGAAGTAATTCAGGCAGACATATAAGGTCAGCTAAGGCAAAAAAGAAAAATTGTGGTAACGAATCTAGTAAAATAGTGGAGACATAAGTTGTGTCTGTCAGCTTGGCTATGCATATCAGGCTGAGCCAGTCTGACTAATGAGCTGTCAGTCAGTCACACACCACCACACCGACCTGCTTGCACTGAAAGTGAACCTCCAGTCGCATGGCCGCACACTTGTTCAGCGTCGTCAGTCTCCTGTTGAGAAATACACACACAGAAATGTGAAAATGTAATCACATACTGTAATGCCAACACCTGTCCCTTTGTGAGAGCACGCTCTGCCATTGCAATGACCAGCTGGCGAGTACTATATAATTGAAAGGCTAATTTAAAACATCCTAATATAACTCTTAGCATCGACTGTGAACCACTATGAAATGAAATGACACACACCACCATTCACAGGTAAAACTGCAATTTGAGCACCAACGGCAGCAGGACCTACTGCAGGATCACTCTGATGAGGCTACATTGTAGATACCCTCATACACAATGTTTCTATAATGCAATTCAATCTTTTGTGGACAGAAAAAACAACTATGTTTCGCTACAAGATAGAAAATACTCCCTTCCCCTGATCCAATCCTTTTTTGATTGGCATTTGGAGTTTATCAAACTGGCATAAGTATATTGGGCATGGTACTGAAGACTAAGTACACTTCAGTGTTTGACTTGGTATCCAAAACCAATTCATTTAAGGGAGGGACTAAATCTCCGAGTCAATTACACAAAACGCACACACATGAAAAGATGGGAGAGTGAGGGTAGAGAGGGGATGGAAAAATATATTTCAGAAATCAAAGGCACCCATGCTTGCGTGGTCATATATCAAAGCGCAATTCTTTCTGCTTTAAGGAGAAATGACTCAGCCGGTCTATGAGCTCAAGCAAAACTATTCTCTCTATGTCTATCTCCCAGTTTATGTGTATAGGTGTAGTTTATCTCCCTCTCTGCTTGCTTGTGTGTGTGTGTGTGTGTGTGTATACACACAGTCTTATCCTGTAACAACATTGTTCCTTGTGTGAGTGTTACTTTGAGTTTATATGCAGGTGCACTCTTCTGAGGCGGAATGAAATCCAGCAGGAGCATCCGCCTGTCCTTGCCAAACTCAAAACCCAAACTGCGGGCAGCTCCCACTGGGCCTGGGAGGCTTAAGGCTCCTGTCAGACTGTGTGAAGGCGCTCGTCTTATCTCTGTCACAGCCCATGTCTCCAAACGAATGTGTTTGTCAAGTCAACACGCAGATCTCCCTGCCCGGATTCATCTACTTATAACTGGGAACGCGCAAGTCAAGCTCAATAGAGCGGAGCTAGGGCAGAGAGGGGTTGGGATGGGATGAAGGGCCAGTATTAAGAAGGAGATGAGCCAATGTTGAGTGTGAGTGGGGTGGGGGGTAGGAGAACAAGGGAAAGGGAAAAAAAAGATAGGATGAAAGGATAGAATGAAGGAGAAAAAAAGGCAGAAGAGGAAGAAAGGAAAAAGAGAAAGAGAACTATGTATAGGGAGACAGAAGCTAGGTGACTGAAGAAAGAAAGGAGGAGAGCGGGAGGCTAGTGGTTGAGGATTTCGCTGGGGTGTGCAAATAGCGTTGAAGGTGAAAATGGTGTGACACGCCATCTGCCTTGTGAATGACTACAAAATAGTTCTTATCAATCTGTGCCAGGTGACACCACTTTGAAAGGGAGCCAATACCAATCGCATGAATAAAACATAGCCAGTCCTTCATCCAAAGCCTACATTTAGCTACCGAGCTACCACATCCACAGGGACAGAGGGGCTGTTAAAAAAAAAAAAAAGGCACGCTTGCTGTGGGCTAAGGACCGCTTTTAGAAGATAAAGAGGGAAATTTTTTTTTTGCAACTTAACAAGACAATGTGTAATCTGATTCACGAATGTTCAGAAATGGTTAGCAATGATTTGAATTTCATTCTGGTGAGTGCTGATAGCTGCAGCGAGAGCGGACTCACTGAACCCATCATTGCAGCGTAACGTTATAAGCTGTCAGTGAAAATGGATGCCCATCGTCAGAGAGGGCTTATTCTCCAGATCCACTCTGTCACTTTTCGATATAGTAATGGAAGTACTGTGTCTGTGAGGCATAAGCACATTGGGCCTGGTGTCAGATGTCTTTTTTTTTTATATATATATATATATATATATATATATATATATATATATATATATAGTTTTTTGTGTGTTGGAAGACAAAAGATGTATTTTATTATAGTCCGTTTTCTGTGAATGCCTGCATTGCTTATATGCTGATATGCCCATTTATCATAGACGCCTTGCAGGCCCTAAAGTTAACCCCCCCCCCCATGAACACTGATTGCTTTAAAGTAACAAAGAAGAAGAATTAATTAAATCCCAGGAACAATTACTCGAACAGTTCCCCAGGAACCTGACATGTACTTGTAGTTTAAAGCCGCTTTGATGAAAGAATGCCTTGACATGGGCTTTTGGGCTTTGTCATCAGCAGTTTTTCACTAGTTGAGGAGGACCCAACAGAAATGAAGTTCATGACACAGCAGCTGTCACTATGAGAAGTGGGAGGAGCATAGCAGGAAGGGCACCTGGCTGAAGGTCATATGGCATTTGAGTCTGAAAAGGATTAGATGAATTGGGTGTTTTGAATAGTGCTATTGACCACAACTGAGGACAGCTAATAATGTGCTTCCACTGGATTATATCAGGCTTCTAATAGTAGACCCCCCCCACACACACACACACACACACTGTTAGTGAACACAGCTGGAAGGATTATTGGCGCTTCACTCCCCTCCCTGAAGGACACTTACACCTCCCACCTCACCCGCAAGGCGACCACAATTGTGAGTGATGCAAGTCACCCCGCTCACAATTTGTTTGATCCACTGCCCTCTGGGAAGAGGTACAGAAGCCTGCGCTCCCGCACCACCAGACTCACCAACAGCTTCATACACCAGGCTGTTAGGATGCTGAACTCTCTCCCCCTCAGCCACATAACATCCTGGACTTTTGGACCCACAATGGCTGCCTTGCACTACTCCACTTGCACTACTCCACTTGTACACTTTGCAACTTGTTGTTGTTGTCCTGTGTCCTGAAAACACTTCTGCTGCTCTTACATAACTTGCACCACTATGCCACTTGCATACTTAAGTCAAACAGAACTACCTCAGCCATTTATTGGCTTGACTTTTGCACTATTTATTGACTGTCTACTGTATGCACAATTGCACAATTGCACAATTTCAACCCATTTTTTGCTGCTCTTATTTCTTCACCGTATGTGCCTTCTTATTTACTTTTATATTGTTTAATTGAATGTTATGTTTTTTCTGTGGACCTAATTGGTAAAATGTCTTGTCTCCACCGTGGGATAGTGGGAAACGTAATTTCGATCTCTTTGTATGTCTTGACATGTGAAGAAATTGACAATAAAGCAGACTTTGACTTTGACTTTATATCCATGATTACAAATGCAGAATTGAAATCCATCCGGGCAATCAATTAGGTCTTCGGATCATTGATAATATAGATTTTCTTCAAGTACTCTGAAAGCATGTGCAGGCTAAGCAAAGTAAAACAATGAGAAGAACAGGAAAACCTAAATAAATAAATTAGCTACGGAAATGGGCAGAACTTTGTTGATCATTATACCAATTTTCTAACTGAAGTGAAAGTCTGCTCCATCTGTCTATATTTTTCTTGTTATCAGTCACACACATACATACCTCTCTCACACTCACACTCACACTCACACTCACACTCACACTCACACTCACACACACTCACACCTCACTCTCACACACACACACACACACACACACACACACACACACACACACACACACACACACACACACACACACACACACACACACACACACTGTTACACACGAACTGAAACGATTCAGGATGACAGGTCTTCAGCGTTGCAGATGCTCCAGCTAAACATCATTAGATACACCACGCGCTTCAGCCTCTGAGCTACTGGACCATTGGGATTGGAGATTTGGTCATTGCCTCCTCTTCTCCCTCCCTTATTCTCTCCTTCTCCTCACTTGCTTTCACACTCCCCTCCCCCCATGGCCAACTACCACCTTTCTTTTATCTCCACTCTCCCCATTTCTCTCTCTCATAGCAGCTCAAGAGCACCCATAACAACCAACCAAATATCATTACCTGCCTCAAGACCTTCGCCTTGTGCTGTGCTTCTTTGAAAAAATAAAAAAAGACGGAATTGAAGAACGAGGGAAGAAAGGAGGGACCAGTGAGAGAGATATAGAGAGAAAGAAAGATAATGCTCAAAGCTATGCATCTTTATGTGCATTCATCTTCTACCAGTAGAAAACTTGGGTCACTGCGGCAGACTACTACAGTAGGTCTGGAAGACTGGATGCAAAGCCTTCCACCTGAGTTGCACCTTCCCCTGAAGAGTGCACACTGCCAATTATAAAGCCTGTGTCTGCGAAGCGTCTCACAGCCCCTAGGATTACCTGCAGAGGGATTTGAGGGAGTCCTGGTCCAGGAATTCATGGTCCTTTCTAACAGATGCAATGTCGATGGGGAAATGTGTGGCTGAAAACAAAACAAAAGAGAACAATTGTGTTAAGACAAAAAGGAGAAGGAGATTGTAGATGTGAAACGCAGAAAACAAACAAACAAACAAACAAACAAACACTCAAGCAATCAAAACCACTAACAGAATGAAAGAGAAAAATGTTAAGACAGGGAATGACAAGCGCTTTAAAAAAAAAAAAAAAAAGAAAAAAACCTTGAGATGGGCCACGAGCTCTTCTCTGGTAATGAGACATCTTACAGCTTTTCAGCCAAAGCTGCTGTTTGGCACTGCCTGTCAAACACAGGTGTCCTTGCAGTCTCGCTATCCCCTTTGGTACCTTTCACAATCACAAACAATTCTGAGTGATGGCGGACACCACACTAACAAGGCCCAACCTTCCCCTATCCACACCCCCACCCCCTTACACCTGATGCAGAGACAAAGGCGCTCGCACCACAGGACAGGCATGCAACGGCAGCGTCAAAGGCCTGCCGCAGACCTGGCAACCAGGTGTGATTGCAGACGACTTTTAAAAGCATGCAGAGCGCCAGCTGGACTGGGCCACATTGTGGTTGCCAGGTGTGCGGATCTGAAGCGGAGGGCCAGCGGTGCCTCGTTGCATTCCTCACACGTCACATTTCCCTCTTTTGTCTCGGCCAGCTTCCCCTTCCAGCTGCACAGAGACAAACACCACTGAAAACACCTACTTATTTTGGCCCGGCTGATGGCACTGAAAATTGTGGGATATCTCCTATAGAAACAATGAAAAATGATCTAGAATACTAGAATATCAATTTTAACCTAAAAATAATTATGACCGCCGCTAAGCTAGCGAAGCGGTCATATAGGGATTGTCAAAGTCCCCGGTAAAAAATGAAAATGCAAAATTATTCTGCTTTAAATCGCCCCAATCTTCAGTTAAGATGTTCAGAACTGTACCAAATTTTATGTGTATGATTGACCTGGCATTCTCTGGGGGTATGCCAAGTTTCGTAGAATTTCATCCATGGGGGGTTCTAAAAAAAAATTAGGTTATGTGTACATTTAGTGACTGTACACTCATTGGCCTGTAGATGGCGGTGCACACATATACACATGCACACACACAGGCACCCACATACTATCGGTATTAGAACGGCCGATACATAATTACAAATTCAGTAGGATTAAAAGAAAGCCAAAATAAATATTCATCATCATGGCTGCATTTCCAGTTTTGATAAGTAGTTGTTTGTCCACTAGATGGCGCATCGTTGCAGTGAGACGTAATTTTGTTGGAAGTTAAAAGTGGGTTGGAAAAACAATGGACGCTTCCTACAAGGACTGTGGTTTACCGCAGAGAACGTCTAATAAGGATAGGATGATGTTCACATGAAATGTAATTCCCATTTCTTCTTGAAGCCGAAATAAATCTGAGGATGTTTATCGGACATGCTTGGTTTTTACTGCAGGTACGTTAATCTTATAATATTAATAAGGACCTATAGGTAATGTTACCGTTAGCGTTGGTTGATGGAGGCCAATTTGATTGATTGCATTTGTAGAAAACTATAAATGCGGTTATACCAAGCAAATTGATAGCAGCACTGTAATTGTATCTTTCGACTGTCATTTGTTGCACGTGCTACAAAAATCATTCTGTGCAATGGAAGATTTACCAACGTTATACCGGTCTGATACAGTTTTGCCTATACATGCGTGAGACTGAGACGCCCGTTTATTTTGTTTTAAGTGCGTGCAGTGCAGGGTGTGAGAGGAGAATCGATGTGCTTTGATTCCAGCTTGGTAGTTGTAGTCTGTGAAATTAAAAAGCACGTGTGTGTGAAGTATCCAAACAATGACACCTTCATTTCATTATGGCTGCTTTAGCAACACACCTTAAGCTACTGTGTAGTGGGTCCCATTTAGAAGTGGCTACTTCAGTCGTGCTTTCCTTGACTCATGGAGCTGCGTGAATTTTATTACAACTTTTTCGCCACGATATGGCAGTTTAAGTCCGTTTGATACTGTAAGGCGTAAGCCATTGGTTTCCAAAGGAGATTTTATTTGTGTCGCCAGCATAGCCTATTGACAATTTATGTTGTAAATAGCCCTACCTTATAAGTCTACCTGTAGCTTAGGGAAGCTAACAGCTTTTTTATTAGGATCTAGTTTGTTAGTTACAGTTTTGTCATAACTCCCTGATGTATTTTTGCATTTAGAATAGCCAGAGCGTGGATATCTCAATCGGAAAATTAAACAATATCGGGTGCCTATGGACTAGGCTGGGTGAACCCAGCCTGATCTGCCCGCTATTTATTTTTTGATTTCTTAAAAGATTGAGCTTGGTCTGGTGAAAGCCAGACTAGCCATGGACCTCAGTTACACAATGCAAGGGGACATGAATCAGCCTATATTTGCACGAACAATAACGGACAACAGCTCTTCAACTTTGGCCCGTTAAAATGTGTATGAACAGTCTAGCGATGCATTTCATCAAGGCCCATTTCAGTTATTTGCACCACTGGTTAGATGTAAAACAGCATTTCGTTTCAGACTACTGTTACTTAATTTGTGCATTAACAATAACGTTTGGACTACTGTTACTTAATTTGTGCATTGACAATAAAGTATTACATGAACTAAAGATGACTAAAATCTTATGTAGAAGAAGAAACATTCACAAAAAATCCATCCATCCAAAAATGACCTTTGTTTTTGATAGCTGTTGAAAACGGCATGGAACTGACAGAGATGGTTTTTTTTGTTTATAAATAAATAAATAAATAAATAAATAAATAAATAAATAAATAACATTATGCTGATACCTTTTGCTTTTCCCAAATACAATGTAGCCTACAGGTGTAAGTGACCTTTCATCAATCCAGTTGCAATGGATGAACTGTGATGAACTGCCCTACTTGTGATTGTTTAGAGATTTTAAAGGTTTTATAACAATGCTACATCTTCTTTGGCTATTCTACAATCTATTCACCTTTTCGGAGACAAATTGAAGTGTGATTTATTTTCGCGGAACGGATGTACAGGACTGAGCGGCGGTCATATTTTGTACCGCTATGCGGTACATCTAGTTTTTAGAAGAGACTACACTACCCAAAATTTCTACTTTTTAGAAGAGACTACACTACCCAAAAAGACCTGTGTGATTACACATGGACAACACAGTTTTCACACTCAAATGGCCTGATCAGCATCCAGATTTCATATCGTAAACGTGCCAATTACCAACCATTTTGTTCGCAAATTCTAAAACAACGATGTTTTTTAATACTTCAAAATAACATTTGATAAATGAGCCTTACATTTTTCAGTAGCCATAGGTGTGTAAATCTGAACAAAATCTAGTTTGGTTCTTACCGGGGCTTTTACTGCCTAAAATATCCGATTTTGTTTACCACGATCAGAGTTCAGTGCTGGGCTGGTGGGTGCCTATTCCCAACCTTTCTTACGGCACATCAATGGTTAGCCTGAGATTTCTCGTCGCAAATCAAAATTCCACTGGAGCTCCAAGCGGATTTGTACACGCAGCCTTACAGCACGTATAGAAATTAATATTAAGTGACACATACACTTAAGAGGTTGAAAATACGCATAATCCTTACATGCAACGCTGGGCAAAGAGCTGTCGGAGAATGAACACAATCATCCATCATCCATATAACAAAATCAGCTTTGTTATGGCTGCGGATCAAACAACATCGGCTGTGGCTATTGGCTTTGCCCACGCCAGCATGTGTTCAGCCAGCGGGGGAGGGAAGGGGGCACGCTGGCTGAGGTTCAGAACGTAGGGTCATGGCTCTAAAGCAGGGGTGTCAAACATATGGCCCGCGGGCCATGAACGGCCCACATGATGATTTTAAACGGCCTGCACGTCAGTCCCTGTTTTTTTGTGTGTCAACCTGTCTAGGGCATATCCCGTAGCATATTGTTCAAAACAGGCACCATCAGGCTACTCAACAACGAGAGAAAACTTCCCTGGTGTGTGTGTGTAATGTGTATCACACCAAATTGGCCCACCATACCTTACTGTACCAACTATGCACAGTATCCTTAGCTACTTTATCAAAATTAACGCACACACATTTTGTTTGAGCAGGAGACAGAATACGCACACAGGCACGCAACTAGGCTACTTGTTATTTTCTTTTACTCGGTTATCTATATATGGTTATCAGCACACAATGTTGAGCTAATTCACTAACTCAATAGCCTACTCCTCATGGATATCACACGTTTAAACAACGAAAACAGAAAGGATAGAGGCAGCAAAGCTAGAGGAGTTATTCCAGATGGGCAAGAACAAGGTAGGCAATTGGTGTGCTTGTCAGAATGTTAGACTGCATTACAGCTGTTTAAAGCCAGACGTCACGGTACGCTAGAACAAAACTAAAGGTAACTTTAGCTATAGGGCTGTATCAAGTTGTCCAAATGAACAGGTCATCATAGACGTTGTTGTATTATTGCGCTATGTAGGCTACTTTTTTGCAATGTATGGACGGGAAACGGACAAATATTGTCCACGCGTGAATTTTTCTTGCGGGGGTGGGAGGGATGGGTGTGCTCTCTCTCCCTCTCTCTCTCTGTGGTGAGCACAAACAAGTGTTATGCACATTGTTATGCACATTATTGACTGCAGTTTATTCTCATCAGTGTCAGTCCATCAATGATAGTTGTTAACTAATAGGCCTAGAAGTTGCATTTGGAAATGTTACTGTTGTAGGCTATGTTTGTTTTTTATTTCAGCCACACTGTTTTAAAGTGGTTAGGACCATTATTTCACACCAATTTTGAATAAACCATACTACAATACAGATTTCATGGTTGCACCATGCACATGTTCGCCGATTATGTGGCCCTCAGTCACCTAAAAATTCAATGATGCGGCCCTCTATGAAAATGAGTTTGACACCCCTGCTCTAAAGGGATCCGGACCATCTGGCCGCGTGTCTGTGTCTCTCCTAACCCATTGTGGTCTACAGTACCTCTGCTGTCAAAGATTAGCTCACTGGCACTGACAGAACTGCGCCCTCTCTCTTTCCCTCCCCCACCAACAGTAACCAAATGCCATAACCCTCAGAAGGGAGGGCAGAAAGAAAGAGTAAAAGATAGAAAGAATGAGAGATGGGGCAGAGAGAGAGAGAGAGAGAGAGAGAAGAGAAAGAAATAGAGGGAATGGAAAATGTTGGGAATGAAGGGACTTCAGCCCCTTCCATTTCCCATCACACTAAGCTATGGTGCAGTCATGCAGGATTACTTCACTGGCCCAATGTTTGAACTACAAAAAGGCAAAGATAGAGAGAGGAGATAGAAAGAGAAAAAGAAGAGAAGAGAGAATCTGAGGGTAAAAAAAAAAATGAGTCACCTTCATATAGCGGCACGTACTGGGGAAACCCGGCCGCCCGTAACCAGTCACAGGCCTCCTTGGCCTCCAATTCTGTAAAAAAAAGAAGGAAAAAAAAAAGAGTACTTTCAGTCTCTCTCTCACATACGCACACAAACAAATATAGTCATCAGCTCTGAAGTTCTTATCAGAGCCAGTGGACGAACAGAGCCTGTGTCGGTCACGCATCTGGTTTCCAGCCCCATCTCTCCCTCTCTCAAATTCAAAGGAGCTTTATTAGCATGACTGTTTCTCTCTCTCTCTCTCTCTCCCTGTCTGCCCTGGGCTGGTGTCAGTCTCCACAGGAGGAGCAGGTTTTTGATTACTGCACTAATGAGATGCACTAGACAGGGGCCTCAGTGGTGCTCCACGGGGCACAGGGGCCACAGAGAGTCCGTCCAGCAGGCATCTACGGATGGGCACCGCCAGCTGGCACAGTAGTGTTAACCCTGCCATCTCTGCTGCCAGCAAAAGCTGGCAACGGCACCATGTCTAATCCGGAAATGAACTCAATTGCACGTCTGTGTTCGGACTGAAACAAACAAACATATGACAAGTTGCCTAACAAATGTAGAACGAAAGACAGAACTACTACTGAGTGGGGTAGTGATTGTGAATGCCTCCAAGAGCACAACAGCAATGTCAAAGACAAACACATCAAAAAGACAAAGATGGCTATCCAGAACAAATCTGGGAGTATTTTTAGAATGGTGTTATAGCCTATACTGGTCACAGATGCAGTATTGAACCCCAGTCTTTCCCATTCCAACATTAGCTGTATTGCACACCCACACGTTAAAACTGATTAGATACATCACTCATATCCAACTCAAAGTGAGAACAAGCCAATTTTGGCACCAAAGAATGGTCTTTATGTTCATGTATCTTTCTGGAGCAATCTATATTTGATAAAGCAGCATCCTTTCAGCCTCCTTTCACTATTGTGATTGAGTGAGAGTGAGTGAGAGTGAGAGAGAGAGAGAGAGAGAGAGAGAGAGAGAGAGAGAGAGAGAGAGTGAGAGTGAGTGTGTGTGTGTGTGTGTGTGTGTGTGTGTGTGTCGAAGTGGGACAGCCAGCTTAAAAGGGCTCTTGTGCTATGGTATTCTAAGGTCTGATTGGAGCCCCATGGCAACACATTCATTTTAGTCTCCAAAGGGAAAAATTGCAGAGGAAACATCTCTGATGAGCAGAAGTCCCCCGATAAGGACAGGGTATGTCCATAGGCGTCTAAGATTACAGCCCAACGACGCTAACCTTACTTAGACAGCTAATGCTTTCCTCTGATGCTTATGAAAATTAGTTTTTAATCTGACATGGCCTGATGAGGGGCTCAGGGAGAATTAGGACAAATGGAGAAAAACGCGGTTCTTGGCTTTCAATGGCATTTGTGACAGCCTCTTTATGATCATACTCTGAGCGTATATAAATACATTCCTCACATTTTGACACCTCCAATCAACACTTCATTCAGTACAATTATAAGGCTGCACATCTTGCTTATGCTATAGAATAGGTCTGACACTTTGATAATGCATATGCCCAGAGCAAATTACTCTATTGGCAACACTGACAATCAAGGGGGGGGGGGCTCTTTGCAATCTAATAACAGAGAACTGTATCAGAACAATGGCATACTGGTGGGAGAAAATGGGCGGAAATACTTATATATAATGACAGGTGTATTGTACATTCCATACCCTTATTTCTTTCTGGTGTAAGCTCCTCTTACGGTAATTATTGAGCACTTTTACTATGTTTTCCCAGAATGGTAAATGGGAAATGGACTGCATTTTTTTTTCCTTCAAGCACTCAAAAGCACTTTACTAAAATATTTTTTATATATATATAAAAAAAATTTTTTTTAGGGCAGCCGTGGTCTACTGGTTAGCGCTTTGGACTTTTAACCGGAGGGTTGCCGGTTCGAACCCTGACCAGTAGGCGCAGCTGAAGTGCCCTTGAGCAAGGCACCTAACCCCTCACTGCTCCCCGAGCGCCACTGTTGTTGCAGGCAGCTCACTGCGCCGGGATTAGTGTGTGCTTCACCTCACTGTGTGTTCACTGTGTGCTGAATGTTTTTCACTAATTCACGGATTGGGATAAATGCAGAGACCAAATTTCCCTCACGGGATCAAAATAGTATATATAGTTATACATATATACTACATATATAATTTCATGCCTCACATTCTACCATTCACATACACACACCAATGGTGGAGGCTGCCATGCTAGGCACCATCCTGCACCTCGGGAATAGTTTGCGGTTCAGTGTCTTGCTACATGACACTTCGACAGGGACAGCAGAAACCGGGCTCAAACTGCAAACCTGGTTGCCCAATGACTCTTCCATCTATCTATCTCCTGAGCCAATGCCGCCCGCCTCTAATGCTGTTACATCCTGACTAGGTTAAGCGCTCGTTGCTGTTATGTGAGAAAGTGCAATTTATAACAATAATCAAGGCCTCACATAATTGACAGAAAAAAAAAACATGTAGGTAAATAAGTACAATGAACCAATGGGTTAAGCTGACCCACCACCTGTCTCTTGGAAACCACACATTATTTGTTCTCATGCTACCCTAAACTTGGTTTGTATTTCTCATTCTCAACTGGCTGTGGAAGGAAGATCCATGTGCAAATTGTTAGGTTTGCCTGTCAGGTGTAATTCTCACATCAAAAGTAATTTATCTCTATATGTAGACGACCTGACAGTACATAAAAACATGCCAAATGTTTATACTTAATTAAATTAGTGCTGCCTCCTAACAATGAATGGCATTAAGGGCCCTATTTTCAATGGGCAGGCAAAAGTCTATCATCAGGCAAAGTTCTCGCGTATGAATTATCATGTGGAATGTAGAGGTATTGAGCTTACTCATTAATGTTTTGCATTCAAGGTTTTGCCGTTGGTGTTAAATTGGGAAATTGATTTGCCTAATTATTAAATTAGCTTCAGATAGATGAAAGGCTTTGTCAATCATTCAGATTAGGGCCATATATTTAGCTGTTTGGCATGCTAATTTGACTGGATATCTGGGTAACAACTTCTAGTTCGACCTTCAGTGTTACCCTCTCTCCTCTATTGTGCAAAAATATTCGAGCGAATCACCTGTGCAATTCAGTCAGTGCAGAGAAGTCTATGCAAAAATCAGTTTTTGTAACTATTCAAACAGAAATGATCTTTGGAATATACACCATAACTACATTACTGAATACAGTACATACACACATTGACACGCATATTGATTTAAAATTTGTACAACGGCGCACACACAGACACACACCCACCCACACGTACACAGAGTTTACTGATCGAGCCTCGCAGAGCAGACCTCCTCCTCTTTAACGACATTCCTCAAGTCCCAGGCTCCCCAAGCTGCAGCTGCATTTCCCACCATTAGCCCAGCGGCCCTCCCCTATCCACCTCCTACAGAACTCACTGCAGGCAAATCAGGCCCCGCAAGGAACCAGACTACAGCTCATCTGTTGGAGAGGCCCTTCAAACTTTAAGACAAGCAAACAAAAGACAAACTGAATTGCTGTTGTTTCGAGACTTTGGTCTGGGTCTCATACATAAGATATACACTAAATAGCATTCTCCTTAATTCTCCTTCATAGCCCCCCCCCTTTCTCTCAACACAGAGGATGGAAAGCCCCCGAATGACCAGCCCACCCCCGCTCCACCCCTCAACTGCTCCACCCTTCTCCCTTCCTCACTTCCTCATTGCCTCCCACTTCACCTCCATCTTCCTCTCCAAAATAAACAGGAAGTCTTTGGATTTCTGTCATCAGAATAGGGGATGCCCACTGACTCCACTGAGCTGGCTGTGTTTCCTCTGAATTCCTTTTAGGGAGTTTCACTTCATGTGAGAACATGCTACTAAATACTGGTGATTTTTCCTATAGGCAAAGAAGTGTCTAAGAGAAATTAACTAGTTAAAAGAATGACTCATGGTACACTATGATATGTCTGATCACTGGAAGATCGATGGTATTTGAGGGAAATAGTTGGTTTGGGAAATAGGTGATTTTTAAATACAGACGTCCTTACCTTATCACTTTTTTCCACAAAGGCCTTAAAATAAAAATAATAATAATTCCAGACTGCAACATAATACTTTCAAGGTGTTTTTGCCAGCTAACTTTTAACATGATCTTCATATTCATTACGATGCTATATGGGCCTCATGCACATGAAAGATTAATATCATGTCATTATGTTGAACACACAGTGAAATAAAGTTTTCACCTTACAACTTTGCTGATAACATTTCAAATAATAAGTTAGCGCATTAGCAAGGATATTGTGTAAGGTATAGGCTACTGTTGATGTTGTTAAATAGCCTGTTGCTTGTGTGTAGTTAGGCCCACTGCTAGATTTTGACAGGAGCTCGCGATATCGCTTTAAAGTAAGCTACTTGGGCTCACGCAAGCTGTCAAACACTGTCCCCTCGCCTATGGGGTGCACCCCTCTGGTATACATCCAGTGTTTATGTTAGCTAACTGTATCTGGATGTGTTGCTATCAGACGTTAAGACGTTAGAGATGGCGCATGACATGCAGTGATGCATCGTGTAAAAAAAAAAAAAAAAAAACGCTATTTAAGCACCGAAATGAAGCCCCGAAATCCACGTTGTTATCTGATGCAGTTACTACCGTTTGCGTCGGCACCGGTGCCATATTAGAACCGTGTTTCGGTGCCCAACCCTATTTAAAACAACATCAATGTCCCCAATTGCAGAATACCATTCTGTAGGGCTGAACCAATTGGTCCACTACTCACTACCCCACTACTTAATTGCACCAAATTACAGCCCAAATTATTGGGAGCATTTAGAGGCAGTTTGCATAATTTGCCGTAATAGACAATATGGGCTCAAAATATTACTTGGTCATTACCTTGTCATGGAATTACCACCTTAAATATGTAATTAAGTAACATTACATGTGCATTAATAGCAACACATCCAAGAATGATGTGTTGCTTTGATCAATGAGGCTGGATTTCACCTCACTTCTTGACATCATGCATAGGCTACAATAGCTACAGGTCTTTATCCATTTCCTGATATTGCAGTTGCTTACAGCTTTTTACAAGTCAGTGAGTCACTGAGAGTCAGAAGTTGGATGTGATGTTTTTGCTCTGGCAGTTGACTAAGGTGTACAATCAGTAATGCTGAACTGGCTAGTGTCTAAAAGGATTTACCAAATGTCAAAATACTCTTTTAGAATTAATTAAATATTTCAGGTAGGAATGCAGTTGAATTTAAATGCATTTCATCAGCAGGGATTACATTAAAGGCCTAAAACTACCGTCTGTGCCCACAACCTAATTTTCAGGGTAGATTTTCAGCTTCTGATTTAGATGCTAGTCTCCTATCCACACTGAGTTACTGTGACATCCATCTGGCTTATGTCCTTGCAGGCAAGGTCACTGCGGTGCATTAAAAATTGTCAGCTACACAGATAGTAAGCCTCCCTAGATCTCTACGTTGTCCCCCTTCCACACACTCACTCAGCCACCCACACAACCACACACATACACACCACATCCCCTTGTTTCATGTTCCAGCAGCTAACAGCATGACGGTCCATTCCTCGATGGATGCCCACAGTGCCGTGCTGCCAGCGCGAATAAGTGGGCCCGTGTCAATCATCTGTCAGGAACTTTTGTACAATCCACCTCCCTGCAACCAGACTGTGTCCCTCTCTCAAGTTGGGACCCATGACAGGGCACAACAACAACAGGAGGTTGTGTAAGATGGGCTGATTTACAGGCCACAATATTTAAAGAAAAGCCTTATATTTCCGCAAAGCCCTTTGCATAAGCCACTCTTCAAAGTTTACACATTTTCAATGATTCAACATACAAAATAGTTCTTCAGTTTAAGCTGTCATTTCAGTGAATTTTCTAGGCTAATTGGGGGCCAAGCAGCGAAGCTGCGAGGCAACCCATAGTGATTCTATGTGTTCTTATTATTATTATTATAACGAAACGCTCATTTGCAATTGAACCATACAGTAAAAAGTTGGGAAATTTGGCACATTGATTCGGTATAGTCATATGATTAATTTAACTAAGTTTCATGTCAAGTGCTCTAGCGCCCCCAATGTGTCAGATTTTGCATTACATCTATGCGCTTAAAGTTTCAACCATACAAATTGAGGTATACTTGGAATCCTTGGATGAGGCCCGAACTCAACGCGCACCCCATGGCGTCAATTTCCGATACGTTGGATCTTCCGCCATATTGGATTTAATCAAAAACACTTAAAAGGAATCAAAGGTCATAAAGTTTGTCCGATTTTGACGAAACTTGTCGCAGATGATCGTCAGACCATGACTCACAAACGCATTGCTTTTTGGAGCCATATTCAAAACCTGTCGCCTGTCATGACCAATCAAGTTTGGCGGCAAAGCCGCCAAACAGGAAGTGAAGAAATATTTCAGTAAAGCTTTAACGTATCAAAACCAAACTCAGTACATGGGCTCAGGACCCAATAAGGAGGAGGCTCAATAAATTTGATGACTTTTGACCTATAGGTGGCGCTATAATTAGCAAAATTACATTTTGGCCTGTAACGGGTAATGTGTTTGAAATTAAAACTTGCTATTGGTGTCACACTGTTTTGTTAATGTTAATGTACTAGTGGTGTCTGTCGGAGGCCCTAAGGATGACAGATGTGATTTTGTGACATTAACATAATTGATCTGGCCGCCATATTGGATTTTATCAATGTAACTTAAAAGTTTTCACAGGTCACAAAGTTCATCCGATTTTCATGAAACTTGGCACAGATGATCTTCAGACCATGACTCAGAAAAGCATTGCCTTTTGGAGCCATATTGATAACCCGTCGCCCGTGGTAACCAATCAAGTTTGGTGGCGAAGCCGCAAAACAGGAAGTGAAGTGATATCTCAGCAAAGCTTTCGCGTATCAACACCAAACTCAGTACATGGTCTCAGGACCCAATTAGGAAGAAGCTCAATACATTTGATGACCTTTGACCACTATGTGGCGCTATTATCACAGAAAGGGGGCTCATATTTCAGCAATGCTTTCACGTATTGAAACCAAACTTAGTATATGGACTTGGGACCTTATCCTGAGAACACAAAATACATTTGGTGACCTTCAACCACTAGGGCGGCGCTAGAGTAACACAAGATTAGGTCATATCTCAGCAATGCTTTGATGTATCAAAACCAAACTTAGTTCATGGACTTGTGACCACATCCTGAGGATGCACAATCAATTTTGCAACCTTTGAACCACTAGGGGTGCTATAATTTGCAACACTTTCTTGTATCGACACCAAACTTGGTACATGGACTCGGGACACATCCCGAAGACGCTCAATATATTTAGTGACCTTTGAACACTAGGGGCGCTATAATTATCAACACTTTCTTGTATCGACACCAAACTTGGTATGTGGACTCGTGACTACAACTTGAGGACGCACAATACATTTGGTGATATTTGAGGTATGCGTATGTGTGGGGGGCTATTGGGGTGTGTGGGAGAGGAGGTTTATCTGTGTATATGTGTGTGTGTGGGATGGGGGGTTAATTGGGTGTGTGTATAATGTAGCAACATTGGGTTGCCATGACAACTCCTGCTCAACTGCTTGGCCCCCACATTGCTGCTTGCAGCTATATTTAACATAGATGATTCGTTACAACTGAGATGTCCACTTTTCTGCCTCATCAAAATGTAAAACATCAGCTAAACCAACATGAGCTGATGCAGAGAAAGTCAAGTGAGCTTGTTCAGCACAGCAAGTAGACCAAGCTTAATCACATGAGGCCTCCATCATGGAGGCTGAAATGGGTTGAAACAGGAAGAAAAAAACTAAGATCGACAGCCTATCAGAAGGTCCTGAGAGGGTGAGGGGTTGGGGTCATGAGAGTCTAAGACTTAAAAGATTACAGTACGGGCCAACCCATTGGGCTTTATGGGTTTACAGTGTAGAATCCAACACACAGGGCCCTTATGTATCAATCGTTGTGTATAACTAATCTGTATTTACACACAATCCCACAATTTGCGCAAGGAGGTTTTCTGTCAAGAATTATCAAACAAAACGTATGCCTGAAAGTACACCATTATCTTCTTAAATCTGAAAGTGCGTCAAAACAGTGTGAAATCATGTGCACATTACATGCTTAACGTCCACCACCACAATTATCCTTATACGGTTAGAGACGCATCTTAAATTGGCATGCACATCTTCCAGGTAAAAAACCCTGTGGACTTGAAATGCTTTTGCAATATGGCTTATGTTGGCAGTTCAGATACGGCAGAAATAGGCTTACAATCAACAATATTATGTGTACAAGAATACAGCAGACTGAACATCAAAGTACAGATTTCATGTGTCCACTACCTCGAGACTGAGGTACGCATGTTTTCCTGGCAAGTATCTTCTCAGAGATACCGCTTCATGCGTAGAAAGTTGCTCAGCATGATTTTCAGTGTGTCTGGCTGTATCATGTATCGTTGATACATTGCACACTTTGCAATATCATGCAGAACACTAGGAAACCTCACAGAGCACATGCTTGGCGTGTTCTAAAATGTGCCAATTACAGTAAGTTTAGTTGGAACAGTTACTAGCTGAATTAAGATAATGTGAGGAGAGGTGAGCAAAAGATTAACACACAACACAGCCGTGGCCTACTGGTTAGCGCTTCGGACTTGTAACCGGAGGGTTGCCGGTTCGAACCCCGACCATTAGGCACTGCTGAAGTGCCCTTGAGCAAGGCACCTAACCCCTCACTGCTCCCCGAGCGCCGCTGTTGTTGCAGGCAGCTCACTGCGCCGGGATTAGTGTGTGCTTCACCTCACTGTGTGCTGAGTGCAGTGTGTTTCACTAATTCACGGATTGGGATAAATGCAGAGACCAAATTTCCCTCACAGGATCAAAAGAGTATTATACTTACTTACTTATAACAGCAAAACACACAGCAGCTACCCAAGAATATGGTAACTGCAATGACAATACCAACCTCATCCACAGTTTAGTGACATTGCACCACATTTCCAGGTTCCTTCCAACATACACTCACATTCAATACACATGACCCATTCCCATACATTTGGACCCAGTGGAAATCAGATGTAAAGATGAGCAATTTCACACTTCATTCCAGCTATGAGGTTCTTTTCCATGATATTATTGTCAGTGACAACACACACAAAGCAATCAAAACACAGATTTGCACAATACAGTTCAATCTCCTTGTCCCTTCAAGCAGAAATCACTTTGAAACATCTCTCCAATGGAGAGTGGCATTAACTCTGTGCCTGCATGCACAATCATTTCTCAAAGGAAGCCCAGCTTCCTTCCTATCTCTTCCCTTTCCAGCTCCTCCCTGTAAGCTGTAAGGCCCCAGGGGAAAAAGAGAGAGAGAGAAAGACAGACAGAGAGACAGAGAGACAGAGAGAGACAGAGAGACAGAGAGAGACAGAGAGACAGAGAGAGACAGAGAGAGAGACAGAGAAATGCACATACATACTACACACATGCATACTTATGAGAAAAACATGGTCAGGTTTTAAGCCAAATGTGAAAATGAATAATTTCACATTTCAGTGTGAAATAACCTATCTGAAATGAAGAGAGGACCTCATCTTGCTGTGCCAGATAAGTGTAACCATGTCCACATACATTACGGACACCTTAAGAGCGATGGAAATAGCCCCACTCGCAGCTCTCCCAGCCACTAATACTCTGACCTGAACCAAACACTTCCACTACAATCATGTTCACAGAAGTATATACTTTCAAAAGCATTGGCAGCAACATGTCATGGTCTTTCTATGTTGTTTTGACAACCCATATTTTCACCCTGAATCTTCCTAGGTCAGTCTCGCAACCTTTCAAAGCTCACCTCACACTCTGATTCACCAACACTGCCCTGTAATCACACACTCAAGAGACAACTGGAGAGGGAGAGAGAGGGAGAGAGAGAAAAGAAAGAAAGAAAGAAAGAAAGAGAGAGCTGTTCTCTTGAACAGTAAAGGGAAGACTCCTTCAGTCTCACCTTTGACCAAGAATGCCAGAGGCAATTGAAGACTGCTGTCTGCAATGAAGCTGTTGGCCCCACTCCCCTAAGCAGACAGTTAAAAAAAGACAGAAACTCATCTTGGGTTAATTTGAGGGTAGTGTTCAATGCTGGGCAAGCCAGGACTACAGAAGCGGAGGTTACATGGTCGGAAAATATCATGCTAAATATTCTAAATGGCTCAGGCTAAGTGCAAAAATACACTACTCACAAAAACTTAGGGATATCTGGCTTTCGGGTGAAATATAAATTAAACATAAAGTTTCACTGAACTGTTGGACTTGCGCATCCAAAGTTTAGAAGGTCACATTAAGTTCACCTGTAAAGGTTATGGTGGATTTTAGGTTTATTCTGAAATTTCACCCGAAAGCTGAATATCCCTGACTTTTTGTGAGTAGTGTATAATACTAGCCTGACGAGCCAGACCCACATTAAAATGTAGGGTCTGGGCACTCACCGTTGGCAGTGCTCAGTCCGAGGGGCGGGATAATCGGTTGTCTTTCAAATTCCCTCTGCACGCAATAGGACAGCGCTATGAGTCCCGTGCGTTTTCCCACCAGCAGAGCTAGTTGGCTAGTTCAAACTTTTGCCAACTTAAAAAAAGCTTAACTCGTGTCACGCTGTTCCCCAACAGCAACATCCATCTTCTTTGTTTTCAAGTAGCAAGGAATTCAAGCCAAACCGTTACAACTCTGCCATCAATCATTATGTTAAGCCCGCCTAACGTCTCTATACACGATTTGATTGGCCTGATAGAAGTTTAATTTTTCCAGCTCACAAGCCAACGGAGAGTTGCTAGACTAGCCCTGGCAGCAAATGTAATGTGCGTCTAGATTTCTATGCTAGTAGAATACAATTAGGGCTGAACAATTTTACTATATAATACATTAAGCATTTCTCTGAAATAGTAATTTGCTTTCTCTCGTCTTATTAGGCAAGACCAGCACTACTTCTGCAGCCTTTTATGCTGTGCATTCATCATACTGCTGCCTGTGGTGCTTATTTAAGTGTAACTGCTTGACAGTTTTGTATAGTACATTTGCTTGTTTGAACATCACCTCGGGTAAACCTAGCCTGGCAACACACACACTAGATCTCCTTTCAGGGAGATACTAGTCTGGAACACAATAGTTCACTAGCGTTTCCCAAGGTCGGCAGACTACCTGATTTAAAAGTTAATGCTATGTCTACGCCTGTCACCACGCTAGCTTGTAAACAAATCCCAATCATGAGTGACCAGACTCTATTCACTTCGTGAATGAGTTTTGCTTGCCAGGCTAGGGTAAACCCCCAAATAATCACACGGTCACAAGCTGCAGGATTATTTGCATCCTTCGCAATATGCAATTTTGAATAAAAATTGAGTCTTTCGGTCCTGAACGCAATTTTAACTAATTTTGCTGGATAAATTACGGTCTTTGATTTCCTTATGATATGATAACACCATCTGCACAGCTAATGTCGGCACTACCAAACCAACTGTGTGTGGGTGTATGATAACCGCTACATTCGTAGGGGGTCAAACAGACTATTAACAGGGTTATCAAATACTTCATAGTATTGCTCATCTTCCCATTTTCGTCCATAACTGGGATACTGATTAAAACTGCCTTTGTGGTGATGCCACTTTACTGGATATCTCTGGCAAACACATTAATAGATCTGCATCCTTGGGTGCAGTGGACGAGGGTAAAAAAGGAGGCTGGGAGGCTAAAGGATCAACAGCATGGGCATAATTGAAATGTGAAATGTCACCATTTGGAATAATCTATAGGAGGTAATTAAATATTTATTTCAGAGAGGTCACACCATTCTAACTCCACACATTCCTACACACACACACACAGGTCACACCATTCCAGCTCCACACATTCCTACACACACACACACACCTTAATGCACTCTCTGCATGTGCACATACTCACAAGCATGCACGCACGCAAGCACACACACAGTGAGTGTATTTAAAGGGAAGTGATGAACATGTTTCACTCTGGTTTGTAGATCATCGTGAGAAGAGAGACTGTGTTGACTTGTCGGAGCTGGGTAAAGGGGGGTAGTTTGTTGACTGCTGCTTAAACGTTTGTTGAGAACAAATGGTCTGACGAAACAAGGATCTCTCCATTTGTAAAGAAGTAATCAACAGCGTGTGAAAGTGTGTCTGTGGTATTGCTGAGTGTGTGTTTGTGGTGCGTGAGCTAAATGCATTTTCCGCTTGCCCAGTTTGAGTAACAGTGGCTGCAAGTATGCGTACACCTTATTGACCTACCACCAGTGGGCTCCTCGACAACCTCTGGTCAAACACTACTAGACTACTTGCCTTCTTCACACTGATTCACACAAAACCAACCCCAGGACGTTGAGTGCAAAAATTAAACAAAAAAAATCTCTCTGAGCCCACCTGTGATCATACCCAGCACAGGCCTTACAGATTAAATTGTTGCAGTGTAGCTTTAAAACAAACCTTCTCTCTTTGAACAAGCAAAGACAGGTCAGGGCAGGATGACTTAATTAGCAGGAAAACCAAAGCGGGAAACAGAGAGGCCTTCAGTTTCTTACACTCCATCTTACAATGGTCTGAGCCTCACAGAATAGGACATGTAGTGATAGGAGTTTATAAGGAAGACACATTTCTAATTAAGTGGGATTGCGAAGGCCTCAAAGAGAAAGGAGAGTGGGGTGAGAATGACTAGATATGTATGTTGTCAGTGGAGAGAGCAAAGACACACTGAGTAAATATTGTGTGGAAAATGCAACTCGCTGTGAACTCGCTTACCAAAATAGCCCACGCACATAGAACACAACACAAAGACACCCAACGCACATTCCAAAAACACCCATTGGCACGTGTGCTAATACATACACAAAATATTCTGTGTGTGTGTGTGTGTGTGTGTGTGTGTGTGTGTGTGTGTGTGTGTGTGTGTGTGTGTGTGTGTGTGTGCGTGTGTGTGCGCGTGTGTGTGCGTGTGTGTGCGTGTGTGTGTGCGTGCGTGTGTGTGTGCGCGTGTGTGTGTGTGAGACAGAGAGAGAAGCACTTGTATGCATTTGTTGGGGAGCATTTCTAAAGGAGGATATGTTCCCTTTCTGTGATCTCAAATCCCTGTTTGGACGCTCACTCTTTTTCCAGGCTGAATAATGACCATTGTTCCTCTTGGCTGTATGGCTGCTTTTGTCACAAACCCAACAGCACTGCTAAGACCCTGGCCGCTTACAATAGCAGCCTTTGATTACAACAGCATGCCCTCAGCACTCAGTGTGCATGAGCCCCACTGTACATTTCTCCTTGATTAACACTCCGGCCGACATCAGTGCTGTAACATCACAGACAAGTTCAAAGGGCACGTTCCATCTGGTCTGTAGGAGCTTGGTCAACCCACTGGCCTAGGATCAGTAGCAAATGTCAACTGAAAATGGTCAAGTTTGCTCTGAGTAACAAAACCACAGGCCTGGAGACAGCCTCGACAGTCACGTGTCATCAAGATGCTGTGGCGTACAGTTTTTCTTTTTTTCTCCGTATGGAAGAAACTGGTAACAAGGTGCCAGGCAGGCTAAAGAACCAGTTGCGGCTATAACCCTGAAAATCCTTGAGCTTTTCCAACACAGAGAGAATTACTGAAAGAATCTTTTCTTTGAACTCAACTCACTACATACATTCAAACAAATACACAAAATCCAATGTGCTCTGAGGCTTTTCATAGTTAATGAACATTAATTTACATGATGTTTGCATACATATTCATAGAACCAAGTCCAAGAATGAGGCACAGTCTTTAAAGTACTTTTATCTGAGAAACCCATTGTTCTCAAAGAACTGTGCTTATTCCAATGTTTCTTTGAAGCGTTAATTTCAGATTTGTGAACATATTGCATGAACAATGAACCCTATGGATGAAAACCTATCAAAGGAGTTTCAAGTTAAGACACCATACCCAATTACAACCAAGGACTTATTTCTTTAGTTACATTTTTTCCCCTGATATTCACAAAAGGAAAATCTATTATGTGACTGATTTTGACCATATGGTTATGGTATACATAACCATATATTCTTGTTACGAACAAAAAAGGTTTAAAAGTAAACTTAGGCTAAGTAAAGCAGAGCACTCACCATTCTTCCCCAAGAGCTTCTGAAACTTATCTCCTTCACTCATGAGAGCACTGCTCAACACCAACTCAAGGCATGAAGTCCAAACTCTGGAAACAACAACTTCTCCGTGTTTAAAAGCTCCCAGATTCCATTGGTACTTGTCCCACAAAGCTTCCCTAATCAAATTCACCTCAGACCCAGATAGAGCAGGAGGCAAGGAGAGAAGGGTCGACAGATTCCTGAACAAAACGAATGCCTCTTCCAATAGCAGGGCAGGCGAAGACTGCGACTACTTAGTACGTGCTGAGCTATGGTACTGGAGTTGTTCATAGGCTAAGGGGCAAGCTTCAGTGAAAAAAAAAAAAAACACTGCCCTTCCTGCTCCCATTCAAACAGACCACCATCTGGTTCCTCAACAAATGTCCCACCTCAATTACCCCCCACCCTCAACTCCCAGCAGGAAGACCATACCACTTTAGAAGAGAGGGGGGAGAAAGCCAGGAGGTTCAAATGGCCCAAAACGTTAAAGAAACAAAACCTACCAGCCGTTATCTCGCAAAACATCAACCAGACAATCCTATATCCCAAACGGAGCAAAACAAATGGTTTTGTCATAGTTCCTACCCAAACACAAAAAGTGCCATTTGTCATGTTATGAGGTTATGTGGCATCAAAATGATTTTATGTTATCGTTATGTTAAGGTAAATACTGGACACACTGCTGAAGCCTTATAAAAGGTTATGCGTCTCCTGCCATTCCAATATTCCCAATGAAGTATTCAGAGCAAAACAAGAATTTACATGACCATGTTTTATTTCAACATTGAAACTAAGAATTGCAGGGTTTTCTTTCTAGCCAGAAAGGGAGGCCACAGGTACAGTGGTCTATTGACTTTAAGATGTCTAATATTTCACATAAACCACCATGGCCCATTCCAATGCTCAAATATGTTATTGATTTGAGACCTGAAAGCTTAATATTTAAAAACCTTTCAGCCAAAACAAAAACTCTCCACATCTACTCGAGTCTAGGGTATGAGTCTCTCTGAACCCTCAACATTCTGGGCTGAGTTTCATACAGAGACAAAAACACACCAATGACTTTCACTCTCACAGCATTCAGGAAACATGGCCTGAAGAGCCTCACACTTGCACCGAGAAGTTGGCTATAAAGTCATCAGTTCCTCATAAACAGACACCATTGAGACGCCTTCTCACTAGTTAGACTGTTCATGAGCTCTGGTCTTCAAGGACGGGACCGGAGATGCCAGCAAACATGATTTTTACACGGCTCTTCATAGGGCTGCAGAATGCTCCATTCACTTGAATGGGCCTTCCCAACGTTCGGCGGTCTGCTAATTCTGAATAACAAACCGTTGCTAAGTATAATAGACCGCTGTCAAGGAAAATGGGCTTTGTGCTTCTAAGTCAATTCTTTCATATCACTACGCAAGGATTGGAACTTCATTCAAAAGTGAAAGCAGACGGCTGATCAGCTGTGTTCTAAAGAATGTTTGATTCAAGTTCACCGTGTGTTGTTGCGAACTATTTGTTTCTCAGCAAAAGCCATGATGAAACGGTAACAAATAGGCTATAGCCTAGGCTATGTAGGCTAAAGAGTCATATCGTGGGGAGTTTATTGTGTCGTTTTGGTAAGTAGCCGTGTAATAAGCGGGATAATGTATAGAACGCTGGTCATTGTCCCTTCAGGGCGGAACAAGACCCCTCCGCTGCGCGTCGGGGTCCGGTTCGCCCTGTCGGGACCTATCTCCCGACAATGACCGGCGTTCTATACATTATCCCTTACATAAAACCTGGGCCATCTTTGCCGATTAAAGGACAAGGCTCCACATCAAACACAGTCAACTGTCTCTTCCTCAACAAGAATCTCTTAGCTTTCGTCTTTACTGTAAATTAAAAGAGGAATGATAACAGGATGACAACTGTTTTGAGAAGCTCAACAAGGGTCATGGGGAAACTCCTGATACATCACCCTTCAACTGTGTGACAACTGAGCTGGTGATTCATCTCACACAAATGTACACACACACACACACACACACACACAGGCAACAGAGAAGTGTCTAAAGCCACCGCTGTTGCAATCGAAGCCATTCCCAGATGGTGGCTAGAGCGTGCAGGGGCGGGATGGTGTGGAGTGGGGTGCAGTTATGTTTCACCCCCCTGGGGACGGAGAGAGGCGAACGCTCTTCTGTGAAGGGAAGAGGTGTGGTGCAGCATCAGGCCGAGTGGACAGGAAACGGCAGAGGCGGCGGCGGAGGATGAGTGTCTGTCTGGGAAATGTCATGGCTTTTGCACCAGTAAACCCTTCCCACCCACCACCACCACCCTCACCCCCAGCTTTTTCATCTGATAATGTCAGAACAATCTGATGGAAAGAACATGGCATCACTAGGGGCCTATCCTCCAGAGGATGATAATGTAATCGCAGGCATACTCCGCCTGAAAGTAATTGATGAGGAGATGGACAGGCACAGAGAGGTGGGTGAAGTGAGTGACTGGACTAGAAGTTGTGAAGCGCCAGTTCTGAAAAATCGATATGCATCCATAAGGAACAGCTGTTTAGGCACAGAATTTAAGTGTTCTTTGCAGGGCGCCAGAAGCTGAATGGATATAAGGACATATTTGCAGTGTATCTGGTCTGAAGAAAAGCGAAAACAATGAGAGTGTGTGTGAGATTTGAGAAAGAGGGCTCTTGTGACGTGCTTCAAATTGTATAGGTATAGAGGCAGCAGGTGGGTTGCCGATATAACGTCGCAATACACTGTATTCAGTAAGACAAAAGCGACTCTGACATCATCAACATGACATTATCAAGAGTAAACATAAAAAACAGTAACCTGGTACAGCATCTGAAATAGTGACAGGCTACAATATGGAACCCTGACATTTAAGTAGCAAGTGACTCAATGCCACAGGTTTAAAAAAAGAGGTAAAGAAATAAAAGCCAGTGTACAGCATGAAACAATTCTAAAGCCAGATTTATCATCCCTGTTTTCATGCTTAATCCTTGAAGTTGATGTAGTTTTACATATGGGATGGCAGGCACTGATTACTCATACAGAAGTGTTTATCAATTTCAAAACACCAAAGTATCACAACAAAATAATAACAAATACATTCATTCTTAACACCTACCTTACAGCAAACCATCAACACATTTATAATTTGTCTAATTTAAAAATGTACATCCCACACAGAAAACAAAACAGGACAGAGGGGGAGAGAGAGAGAGAGAGTGAGAGAGTGAGAAGGAGAAAGAAACAGGGTCAGAAAAGACATTAACAAATTTCAGATGTTTTCAAAGTTTTAGAATACTCTACACAGAGAGCCTCCAATTTAGACAGGAGTGCAAGCTTGCTATTAGTGGAGTTTACCTTTAACAGGAAGTTTTAGGGAAGAGAATGTCCTAAGGACAACAATGCAGTCCCCCTGCCAGATTAAGTAGGGAACGCTTCTGCCAACCAACATCTCCATCAGTGTGTCAACAACCTGAGGACAGGCCCCTTCTGATGATGAGTGAGTGGGGGTAGGCTGGGGTTGAGAACAGCTAAATGCCTTCATCAAACCATCAGACACAGGCTCAGCCCTCAAAATTAAAGACATTTGTGCACTTATGATGGGCATACAAGAGCAAGAAACCCAAATGCCACACCAAGTCATGCTTCTCTATAAGGCACAGTAACAATTAAGATATCAATTGCTAATATTATAGAATAACAAACAGCCTTACTAACATATTCAATGTCATAAAGCAACCAAATGACTGCACTTAGTGACTCCTAAAAGCAATGCCAGCAAAGGTTTGTTCAGGGGAGTAGAATGCATTATTCGATGAATCGTAGCACTCAATCTGTTAAGGTTAACTATGCCACATCCACAATTTATGAGTCTGTCCCACGTCAAACACAGGGGTCACTGCCTACACTGAATATAGTAACTGTGTGGGTGTACACCTTTTTATAACGCACATAAACCCCAGATGAGAAAAAACAGCCTTGACACTACTGTTTATAAATGACTACAGTGTCACTGTATGGCATGTCTCTGTGAATTACCTTAAAATATTCAGGTATATGGGAATACTTAGGAAACAGATCTCATTCTGATTCTGTATAACACACTATCGATCAGATTAACCCAGCATGCAACGAGAAAACTAACTGCGTCACTGTTAGATTCAGTTAGAGGTTTACCCATGTTTTGAGTGTGTTTGTCTCTAATATAGGGTTGGAGAACATTCCATGTTCGGTCTCTGTTGTTATAGTATTGATTACATGGCTTGTGTTACATACCTGACATATCCAAGAGAGCTCAACAGAAGACATTCTGACACAATGGCCATGCAATAGGCCTTTATAACAAACCTCTCCATCCTTCTAATCAGCCCAAAACAAGGACAGGTAGATCAGACAGACCAAGATGCTAAAAAGAGGATTTTTAAGCATAATAAACACTCTTTATCTCAAAAATAGTGGCAGCAATCTCACTGACTGCTGAAGCAAGACACAAAAGGTGATTTAAAACCACAGAGTGAAAGAAAGGTATGTTAACAAGCATACAAGCACTTTTCAATTCAGTATAGGAACAGTTGGAGGAGCTGTGGGAATCTACTCTGGGCAGGCTTATTATAATTGTTTTCTATCCACTAGATAGCACCTGAGGGAACAAACTTTTAGGTGAGTTAGGTGAAGTGAACTCTCAGGTGAAGTGAACTCTTAAAGGTGGGGTAAGCAATTGCGCATGACGTCGTATTTGTTTATGTTTACATTCATATTTAAATTTCTTAGCAGACGCTTTTGTCCAAACCAATGTCAGGGCTTAAAATTCATTTTTCAAAATGGGGGGGGATTCCCCCCTTAGGTTATTCATGTAGGGGGGATTTACACAATTTGGGGGGGAGGGGGGGGGGTCGATTCTGATACCAAGTCAAGAATTGCGATTTCGATACTTCTTCGATACTTTTTTTAAAAAGTGTTTGATTTTGGTGCCCCCACCACCCTGACGTCATCAGTAATATATACTGTAATGGGATCATTCACAACAGTGGACATCCTAGATTCTGCTTGACTCTCTCCACACACACACTGAAAATGATGGCTTATGTGATATGTTTCTATTTCATATATTTTTAAATTCATATAGAGTGTATTTAGTTAATAATGTATTTTTTAATGTATAGCATTTTACTAGTAATTACTAGTAGCTAAATATATTTAGTAATATGAATGCTTCATTTTGATGTTTAACCTATAACACTTAGGCATATCTTTAATGTGGTGTGTAGGTCTAATTGTGTGCACATTGGTGATGAGTAGGTGTAATTGAGTGTCACTTTAAGAAAATACGTGACAGTGACAATACTAACAAGTCGAAGACAATCTTTCTGGGATCAAGTGTTGACGTGACCTGAGCAAGCAGGATAGTTACCAAGGAGCTCTTTCCAGATGTAAAAGTTTGCCATGGTTGCGCAGCCTATTTGCGTAAGCGCAAAGTGGTTCTCTCTCTCTCTCTCTCTCTCTCTCTCTCTCTCCGTGTGTGTGTCTGCGTCTGCATGAGGCTATATTCAATTCAACTCGGTAGTTGATCCGTCCGGTCAATAGCACCGCATTCACGCCACTTCATGATTATATTAACGTCATCAGACAGGCTGTAAAAGTGTATGCGGGAATTTCTCGCATTATGATGGCTAGAGTTGCGGGACTTGAACAAATTATGCGCAATACCCGCAATCCCGCAGTGAAATTTAAGCCCTGAATGTACATTATATTTAAACAAGAACTAAACAAAACACACCAGAGTACTCACAGACTGGGAAGCTAGTGGATCGAGAGGAGATGTTCGCAGATGTGACAAAAAATATCAAGGGCTTGAAATTATGCAAAATCACTGACTGCACACTGATTGTGAGGTGAACTCTGAAATCAACAGTGGCAGAACCAGACCTGAAATGTATTACATCCACAGAAGTGCTATACAGAGCCAAGTCTACCCAGGAAACGTGCTGTTCAAGGTCTGTTATGTTGAGCTACAACATTCTTACACCTGGATGCTACAACCCTTCATCCTCCTGAACTTATGACATCCACAAGAGTAAGCAATTCGGTCTCTGTCTGGCAAAATAAAGCATAACTTAAACAGCTCAACACAATTATGGGTCATTCCCATCAACTCAGTTACAAACTTGTGCCACCTACTGAGCCTCTCTCAGTTAGGAAAAGCCCTTTTTCATTGGTCCCGCTCCTGAACTGAGGCTGAGCTGATACACATCTCTGTATTCTTTCCATAAGATCTTTTTGAGACAAACTGACACAAACAAACTTCATGAATCTACGGCTTAAAATTTGACTAATCAATCAAAAGCCAAACAGGAGTTAACAAAGGCAACCAATATCAAAGTGATTATGGTACTGTACGGCAAGCAACAATGAAAACTGATCCATTACCAAATTTGTTGTTCATGTATCGTATGTGAATAATAACTGAAACTATGCAGATGATATTATTTCACTTGTAATTTAGCTATATTGTATCTTTAAATAATGAATTGTTTTGATTTATCATTAGTAGGCCGATTCATGGAATGATCATGGTGCGTTGTCAAGGTTACCAACGTGAGAAAGATCAAGGGGGGATTCATGTTTGAGTAAGTTAAACTGTAGCATCCTCTGTGGGTGGCACCTGGGTCTACATAACTGTTTACCCATGGCACATTGATTGATGTTTTGCGTTTGTGATAGCTCAACACTGGGAGCCACCAAGAAGCTACATAAAGCACCTCCCGGGACCCAGAGACACAGCCAATCTGGAAACTTCCGGACTATACCTGATGGTAAGAAATGCAGACAGGCCATACTGTACCTATTCAATCTAAAGTCATCCTTGTGTCAGGTCACATTTCAACACCACACACTGGTAGGATGACTGACACACACTCATAATGAACACACATTGTAGTGCTGCTCTTAGTGTTGACGTCGAAAACATGAGATCGAGTATTGTACAAGTTCTAACTAACTCAAAGCTCAGTTCACGCAGGTTAAAATGAACAAGTTTGCATTATAGTTCTCAATTTCGAATTAGAACTTGTTCACAGTCCCAGTTCATTTCTTATTAGAAAGGAACGAATCTGAGTGCATATTGTTGGGTGTAACTCCTACCCATCCATTCCTAAACACAAAATCACTGGTACTTTCAACTTTCTACTGCAATAATGCACAAGACTGGGTATTGACATTGAGATTTTCATACTCCTAAATAATTAAAGAAATTAGTCCATCACTAAACTTTTACCCCATGTTAGCCAGTCATACTTCACTAAATGTGAAATAACAATGGATAAGGCCTACCAATTAAAAAGCATGTCCCTCTGCTGACTGAGAGGTAGTCAGCAGAGGGACATGCTTTTTATATATGACTACGGACTACTTTCCCATAGTAACGAGAGGTTACAGTACGGTCAAGTCTGAATAGGTTTAAACTTCATTTTCAATATGCTCACAGCCAGAATAGAGCCTTCCTACAGTGACCCCAAGGACCACTGTGCCATTGATACCTCTACCCTCTGGGTCAGAGATGGCTTTAATTTGCTAGCTATGACTCATTCGCCAGGATCGTGATGAGAGAGACCTCTCTAGATAACACTAAACTAAAGCCCATCAGTGCTCCCATTTGAGCCAGCTACTGGATGATGGGAAAAGCAGTGCTGCACTTCAATTTAGAGCAAAACATATGGGCATCTATAGCAGTAGTATTATGATGTCCCAACAGAACAAGCAAGTAATAATGGAGGGGGGCTGGCAATCATAAAAGGTTGTTCTGACAGGCTATCAAATAAGGCCCATCACTAACCATGACCTTATTGAATATATTAATTAAAGTAACCACACAGGCATCATTAAAAATGTTCCCAAGATGTCCATGCTGATATTGGACATATGAAACGAAATATAGCAATTAAAAAGCAATCAGATAACTTAAATGGCAGACAGATGTCACAACTAGGACCCAGCCATTTTGCAAACTTATAGCAAGTCATTGCACCTCAAAGACAAAATAGAAGGGGGAAAAAAATAAATCACATAATAGCAAGCAGCCTATTCAACGTGCTGTCAATTTCAGTGTCATTTAGGTGAAAGCATGGATTTTAAAACCGCATCCCTCCCTAAAGCCCTGAAGAGAAGCTTTTTTTTCTGTCCCAAACCTTCAATTATTAATAGATCTTGAGAAATAAGTGGAGAACGTCCACGCAGCAGATTTGAAATATGCACCTCACATTGAACAAGGAGGGCAGTGTCTTGGGGCTCTCTCACACACAGACAGACACACACACAGACAGACACGCGCGCGCACACCCGAGTTGACTACACTAGTGAGTACGAATTGCCTATAGCTTCAGTTTTAACCCTGTATCATTTCAGAATTTACCGGACACTCCTCAAAACTGTGCGTAAAAACAGCTTAACAATTATGTAAATAGCTGGACTCATGTCCTCAAGTCAGTTATTATTAGCCAAGGAAATCATTAGGCCTAGCATTTTTACAACGGACTATGGTTTTTACTTAATTAGATTTACGTGTTGGATTTAAATTACCAAAATGTAAAATAAGTCTAACTAGGCTATTTTCCCCATGTTGCATATCTGACATGCAACGTGTTTTACAGGAATAAATAAAGAATATTTTAGGTTAGGATAGTTCATGGAAGATGATTTATAGGATTTAAATCTAAAGAAAACGAAGTTCCACCCAAAACCATTCACTAGGCTGCTAGACCATTAATCCAACCGAGGATTGGGTACCCAAATTCAACCAAAAGCGAGCAATTGAGTAGGCTACTGTAGGCTTTTTTTACATTTACCTGTAATTTGTTGGTGGGTTAATTTTCTTCGAAGAAGTGTTAAAGCTTTAAAAGTTGATTTCCGAAGTTGAAGAGTTCGTGATTTTGATTGAAGCCCATCATATGTTTTACCATCCATTCTCCACCCAGAGTCCGCAAACATACGTTACTTTCTCTCTCCGCTCGCCACAATTAGGCAAGTTCACTAAAAGTATATCGGAAGCCGACTTGAACTTTATTTAGGCCTACGTGTCTCGATAATGAACGAAGCTGGGGCATGTTTTTTTTCACCCGTCCTAAGCTACTACGGCAAAGCCATGAGGAGTTCACGTTAAAAACACACAAAATTATGCACGCTTCCTGTAGTGACTCCTGCCACTAGGCATTCTGGGATAAGAAGTAGGCTAGCCTACATTGTCGACTGGAGGGTTGTAGTCCAGCACAGTAGCCTACCGTTGCGCCGCCTCAGCATGACCAGAGACTTTCTAATGAGACACAGCACTCAAAAAATCCTCCATAGAAATGCATGGGGTTAGTTTGTAACGCCAATATGGCCGTTGTCTACACATATCCCACCCCTTCCTCGGCAAAACGTCGACATGTAAATACATTGAGCCAATCATGTGGTGTGATGTGAATACATTGAGCCAAATTATATAGTGTGTTGTGAAGACATCTTGCCAATCATGTGTTGTGAACTCGCCGCTGGAACAAGATTGGTGTCATTGAAGCCTTGGCGCCGCAGCGCATTTCTGCTGAAGAGGATGCCCGATGAGTGCCCAAAAAGCGTTGCTATATGGCCGCCGAGTGGAGGGACTTGCCTAAAAGGACTTTGGCATGACCGCCTATGTAGGCCTAGTCGTTGAAATTGTAGCCCACTTTGCATTCATACATAAACGCATAACAATTCACTTGAAATCACACCCAGTCCACAACCTTTAGAAAATACATATGAAACCACCATACTCTACTTGGGTGCACTTATTGGGGTCACAATTTGTAGACACCTTCATTTTCTGGCTGACAAATCTTTTAATTGCTTCTTCATTCTGAAGAGAGATGTTTTTTGCACTTATTCCCTATTGGATTTATTTTCTACAGCCTCTGTTGATTACTTCTGTTCCTGGCCTACAAATCACCAGAGGGAACAGGGCAAGTGTTGTATATATTGTAAAAGATGCTATACATCCTTTTCAGTTTGTTGATAGCGGTCAGAAATACAGTTATCACAGGATCAAAACGCTCAGTGTCTTGTTTCACCTTTGGGAAAATGTATATTGGGTGGCCTATTCTTTCACACTAAAACATACTGGCATTTGTATGCGTTTGAGGGCGTTTTGGGGGTACGCCATGCTGTTGGAGGTGCAAACAAACGCTGCATCGTCATTGAGATCACATGATGTATTGCTATTGTCTATCCAAAGTAGTGCCTGTTTCAAAGTTAACTGATGGTCCAATCAACCAAAAATCCTTGTTTGCACCTCCAAGTGGTCTGTGACGTATGTTTGTGTAAAAGAATCAGAAGATGTAAGAAAATACTTATACATAGTAAATCTAGATTTTATTCAGGTCCATATGTACGTCACATGTTAAATTTAGATGCCATGTTGACCCAGATAGCAAGAGGCTGATGGACCACTGTCGGCTCACCTGGGGCAGTTCTGGTGGACCGCTGGCGTTTTGCTCACCGGTTTTCTGGCTGTCCACTGGTGGTCCATTTTGTCAAATGCCAAACAAGTCAAGAAATGGTTAACAGAGAACAATGTCACATTTTAGAGTGGCCCAGCCAGAGTCCAGACCTCAATCCGTCAAAAAAGTGAGCACAAGGCCAGAGTGATGGCAAATAATCGTTCTTGCCTCAAAACCCAGATTGCTGAAAGGTGCGGTCTACAATCATTATGGAGACATGGAGAGGCTTGGTAGGTATTATAAGAACCATTTTGAGACCTTTGATGGCAAATAAAGATGTTTCCAGTGATTATTTAAAAAGGGTATGAATAATTTTGGACATGCCACTTTTCATAAAAATCTTACAAAAAAGATAAAAACACTTATTTTTTGGATTCCATGTTTCTACCACATTGTCTTACAACCTTTTGGCATGAGGCAGTGTCATTTTCAGGAAGAACAAACATATTGGTCAGGAGAAAAAAAACATTAAATCAATATTTGCCAGGGTATGAATAATTTTTTTTCTTAACTGTATATTTTTCAAAACATATTCATGACATTTTTGTAAGTCCATGCAATACTTTGAGAAATGACAGATGAGATGATGTTAAGGTTACATCTGAAGCAGAAGAGACTAATATGTAGACTAGCCAACAGACAGTATGTGTTAAATAACAAAAAAACTTTCTTCAGACATTCATTATATATAGACTATAGTTGTTTGTTTATTTATTCATAGTTTATTGTTACTATGTTGTTGTCTATTGATACCATACAGTCAGTACTACTGGTGTACAGAACATGACCCTCTGGTTCTAACCAGGTTAGAGAGAGGGAGAGACATCTGAGACCTCAATGTACAATGTACTGAGAATTATAACATCAGATCCTTCATTGGCAACTTTATCAAATAGCCTAGGACTCACAAACATTAGTGTATCTTCAACACTGAAAGGGCAACTCCAGAATGCTGCCCTGAAAAGGATTGACTCTGATAAAGAAAATCAATAAAAGGAGAAGGTTACAATAGGCAAAGAAGACTAAAGGATGCAAAGTATTTTGGACAAACAGATGTATGTGTGTTTGAACTATGTAGATCACAGAAAAGAGAATGTTGGGGGTGTGCTTGAAATTATCAGTAGGAAATACTGATTGGGGGTGCTTTGGTGCTAGTAGTGATATATGAACTGAAAAAGGGGATCATCCCTCTAAATCCAATTGAACCACTAGAGGCAAAGCACTTCTCCAGATTATTCAATTCTCATTTTGGGAAGGTGCAGTCAGCTGGTAATTTGTCTATTAGAGTAGTCTCGGCATCTCCAACATATCAAGCTGCTGTGGAAGCAATTTGACCGTATGGACATTCAATTTGCCTTCTATCTGGAGGTGCTTCAAGAAACATGGGGAGAAATGTCTGTAGATTACCACAAATAATTCAAGACTAGAATGGCCTGCCAATGGTCATCTCACAGGAATGCAATTGCTTCAAGCACCAAATTGATATTTAAAGTATGGATACATATATGAGCTTTACCCTTAAAGATGCAGTCAGCGATTGTACAGGAAGTTGTGTTTATTTATATATTTAATATATACATTTATTTGTATGTATTTGTTAATATTTATATATTTAATATTTTTAATTATTAGCTTTTGTCCAAAACAACGTAAAACATTTTTTAACCAAGGACCAAACAAAACACACCAGAGAGGTAGCTCACCTCTCTCTTCAGTATTCTAGTTTTCAGAGTCTAGGCTGTCTACAGAGACCGTTTCTTTTTAACAGTGTACACACAGAATGCACTCTATGCACGACTCCATTTTGTATTTGCTTATACTGGCAGATCATCTTCCTGTTTACATTAATACATTGGCAGATATGGCTCTTTTAAATAGTCATTCAGGACCTTTATGAGTACATGACAATAAACTTGAAACTTGACCTACCTTGTCTCACAGTAGGCTTATGTAGACCGATTATGTAGAAATTGTGAAATTGTGAAAACGTCCTCCAGCAAACGGGGAAAGGGTTTAAAATGTAAATTGCTAGCTACATTAACAACTATGAGAGTAAGTAGCTAATGTGAATATGTTACATCTTAACCGAGCAACTGGCGTTACTGAACTGGTTAGATAACTTTAGCTATTTTGTTCAACTAGCAATAGCCTACTATATTAAAACTGACAGCTAGCGGATCGTGAGGAGATGATTGCTGAATGTGACAAAAACTGTTATGGTTTAGAAAATCATGTACGATCGCTGATTGCACCTTTACACAAAGTTTAAAAACCAGCAGATGTAGAGGAATTGTGGCAACTGCAGAGGCAGTAGTAGGCCTACCACATTCAGTTCTAAAAGCTGATGGGGCCAGAGTTCAATTCCAAACCGCAAACTTCCAAACTGCATTTCTTGATCATAATTTCTCCCACTTTCTTCTTGTCTTTCTCAACTGTCCCAGCTAAAGGTAATTTAAAATTAGCACATGTGCTTACAGGAAGTTTCACAGAACTAGCATCACTTACAGCACCTTTAGGAAATGTAATTGCTTAAATTAACCCTGAGGGGATCATCATAGTTTACACCATGTCATCAGAGTCTGCTAGCTGCTGAGGCTCTCTCTCTCTTTCTCTTTCTTTCTCTCCACACACACACACATACACACTAAGCAATTATCCTAATTTTCTTCCTAATTTTAATATTAATTGGTCAGTTTCATTTCATATTCCCTATGGCTCCCTCACCCAAGTGAATAGGTATCCGAAGACTCCCCTGTGGACAGCTCTAATGATGTCTCTGTGGAGAGATGCCTCTAAGTAGTAAGTGAAAAAAGATGACCACCGATCTATCTCTACCTCCATAACACCAAGAGAGTGTCCGGGTCAGCTAGTGCTTTCCTCACAGGGCTTTGAGAAAACAGCCATTCTTTCAAAGTCACAAGATCCCAACAGAGTGTCTACTGCTGCATTCCATATGCTTTGTATGAGGTAGAAACTATCTGAATGCAGAATAAAAAAAAAACTCTCCTAGCCAACATTTGCACGAGATGGTTAGGTTAGTTAGTTTCAAGCTCAAATTCCTCTTCTGACAATCCTCTTCCCAGTACTCTCAAGCCCTATATGCAGGACAATCATTGTCCTATGAAAGTTATGACAAAACACATGGCTTTACCAGGCCTACCTCGTTGTCCACAAGGAACTACACATATGATAGAATATCCTCAAAAAGACACAAACTGGAATAAAAAGCTTAAAGGAACCATATGTAAGATTGTGGCCAAAACTGGTACTACAATCACTTTCAAATTACTGTAGAGCGGTGTATCCCCTCTCCCTCCACCCTGACTTGAGGTTGCCAACCCGGATGCCGAAACACTACTGTCTTCGTGATTAGTAGATAGGAGGAGGGTGGCGCATCAGGCCAAAACACAACATCAACATCAGTTGAGGGCTGCAACTTCACTTTTTAAATGACAATATCCTGGCCGGACTACTGTTGGCAGTGCATGAACATGATTTCCTAATGTCTAGTGACATTTCAGGGCCATTTTATGATTAATTGAAATACATTTCTTACATACGGGTCCTCTAAGGACATGATATCATTCACAAATTTTACATTTTTGGAGACTCCAAATCTACCCCACCTGCTACATTAGCAGATTCAGCACAATGTCTTTTCTTACCTGAGTCCTTGAAACTCTTCAGTGGTCTCAAAGTCTGCAAATTGAAAAGTAAGACATGGTTTGCATGTTATGCATGGTTATACATGTCAGTGATGCAGCTCTGTTAAGGACAATCAGCAGACTCAGTTTTAGGGCTACAGAATAATTTAATTGTGGTGTGTGTGTGTGTGTGTGTGTGTGTGTGTGACCATTTTACCACCAAAATAGCAGCATAACCTTTCATTCCGTTTACAGTTTTCTAACCAACTTTTACTGAATATTAAATATTTTGAAATCAACTTTTTCCTGAATATTGAGCATTATCATTCAATATAGTATTCATTATATTATTCAATATATTATTGAGCAAGTAGCACAAGCATGCAATGCTTGTTTACTTGTTTGTTTAAGTGACTATGTTCTGTGCATGCCATTGAGCACCACAATTCAACATGGCTCTGAATCCATATTGACTGCACTGTAATGAAATTGATACAAAACATTATGGAACAGAGCAGGATGACACAATGCAGATCTATTCATCTTAAACATTTGCTTACACATATTGTAAGACAATTCTCAATGCAAAAAAATTAATGAGTGAGGTACATTTTGGAATGTAGTGTTTCCCAGATAATTGAATTAATTTGTGGTGGTTGGTTTGCAGAATTAACTTGAATGCAACAGTTTTTAACAAATTAGCACAACGTGATTGATGCTAACCAGATTTAAGCACAATTTTGTACAACCTGGAAAATCATTGTGTGGTGGGCAATGTTGATATTGTGGTGGGCCGCCACAAATAGGAAACACTGTGAATGTGCAATGAAGAGTCCATGAATATGTCATGTCTTCTATTCAACAAAAGCTGTACTGTTCTTCAAACTGACATTTGTGTGTGCTATAAATATAATCATGTATGAGTCTTCTTTTGGGGATGACGTGATATCATAACGGCTCAAAGCATAGCTCAAAGTAACTCCATTGGCTGCGCTAGGCGGGGCCTTAGTCAAAAGCTACTTTTAAACCGGGTTGCTCTGGAAACAGTTCTGGCAGGCTCTTGCTTCCCTGTGAGAAACAGGCCAGTCTTCACTCCATTCCTACACCCACTGCACTGCAATGGAATGTCCACTGCACACTCTATCCCTCACATGTTCCACAGAAGCGCGCGCACACACATACAGCTCTTTTTCCCACACACTACGCCACTGTGCAAAGACTCTGTACATAACGGTTACATGCTCCTTATGTTTAACGTTAACTTTAAATAAACATAAAAAGGCGGCCGTACAGAAAGCTTTCCGAACTTTATTTTGAAAAAATATTTTTGGAGTTCTTGCAACGCAACAGGACGCAGACCGAAAGAGGACAAAAACGCCTTTGAGGGAGCAGTTTTCCACCTCCTGACTCATCAATCAGAGGGAGGAGAGGCGCCTCGCGTACCTGTCACTCACACCTGGCAGAGAGCAATGCCTTGTGGTTTCGTCTCCGGGGGATGCGAATTATTTTTGCTGCTTCAGAGCCTCTCCCAAAACACTCCACAGAAACGTCTCGCTAGACGTCCACAGATTGTCAGTTACAACGAGCTTACCTTAGCCTTGCTGAAGAGAGAGCTCAGACAGCTGAAGAAGGCCATGTTCAGGTGTGTGCCCCGGCGCAGGACTGGAGCTGGCGGGGTCGAAGGTTATGGGTCATGGAGGTGCTGTTGTCAGCGCGAGCGGGTAAACTTTTCTCTGAGCGGCTCCAGCAACAACATGCTGCTGAGGGAAGAGGGAGGGTGGGGTCAAACGCTGTCAATCTCAAGCTCCAAGGCAGCGGCCAAGGGGACGGATGATCCCTGCATACCAATGATGTTAGCAGCTCTGGGCTAACAAATATACCTTAATGCATACCTGTCAACACTCCCGTTTTTCCCGGGTTTCTCCCGTATTTCAAGGTCATCTCCCAGCACCCTCCCGTTTTGTTATTTCTCCCGGAAAACTCCCGTAATTTGCATGGCCATCAATACAAACTTCATTTTAAAATCATTGATCCCTTCAGGTTGCCAGATTGTATATGAAACACACCCTACACATACACGATCACTTAGTTTCAATTCCAACCGTTTTGTCATAGGCTAAAACCTGGCAAACCAAAACCCAAACTAGATGTACCGCAAAGCGGTACAAAATATGACAGCCGCCCAGTCCAGCACATTTTTTCCACAAAAATAAATCACGCTGAAAGGCCTATATGATTCTAACTGTCTCACTAAATTGCATTATCCACACTCAATTCTCACTGGTATCTGCTAGACAACAAGTACCAAAACATGATTAGTTCATAGATTTCACATGTAAAATTCATTTTATACAACCCCACCTCCATCTTGCCTGTTCATAATTCTTGAAAAAGAAGAAGTTCTTGAATTGTGTGCATGTGTGCGTGTACACGTTTATGTTTATGTGTGTGGGTGTGGGTGTGTGTGTGTGTGCGTGCGTGCTTGTGTGTTTGCCTGCGTATGTGTGTTTGTGCATGTGCATGCATGCGTACATATGTCTACTGTGTGAGTATGTGTCATCATGATGATTACTGTGAATGTATGTGTGTGCGTGTGTATCTGATTATGCACATGTGTGCACATGGAATGGGTTAACATGACCCCTGGAGGCAAACATAACGGAAAAATTGGTCATCCTAGGCCCTCACGGTTCTCAAGATATTCACAGAAAACTGTGTCTGCCCTACCCTCCTTTCGGGGTCCAGTACAGCTGGGGCTACAGATCAAAACGAAAACGATGGTTCCATGCTATCCATATGGGGTTACATGCCCACCAAGTTTCGTCTACCCCGGTCTTTCAGTGTCCCGGGAATCATTGACGGAAATTTGGACATGCGAAAAATAAAAAAAAATAAAAAAATCTGACTAAACCTATATGACCGCCGCTTCGCTGCACGGCGGTCATAATAAGGAAGCGGGTGCCAACTGCGCAGCCTGAGTCTCGTCGTAAGCAATCGGGCTAGTTGAATGGCCTACTCCAGAACTAGCTGTTGTGAAATTGTTGGGAATTTAATTGATTAACACATCACATAAACTGTTATTGAGTGTTGTTGATAGCCTACACTGAACTTGTTCCCTCGCAACCAAATCTGACAGCAAGCAGCTTTGGAGTTTTGGAAGTAGGCTGCAGGCAGGCAGCTGGTGGATACATAACTGGCATGCGTAAGGTAAAAGCAACGACCGAAATGCAGTGTTGAAACACGTGTATGAAACGTATTAAATATGCAAACACTGATCCGGTATAAACACGGTATAACCTAAAAAAAAAAAAAACTCCCGTTTTTGGAAAGCTAAATGTTGACAGGTATGCCTTAATGTGAACTGAGGAGGCCTGCCTAGCTAACCCATGAAAAACAGGCTTAATGCCCTTTCAGCTTGCATAGGCAGTTTCAAAAATAATTCCAATGTGTTTTGTGGGGACGTTTAGGCTACATAGTGGATGTTAATAACATGACTAGATTTTCTAATAAATGTCTGAATTTACATACAAATAGAATACAATAAACAGCCCAAAGGTATTAAACATGTGCACATTGGAGAAAACACATCAGTGTAGGGTCTGCTGTACCTTTGTGCGATGAATAGGCCAAATAATTACAATGTAGCCTACCTGGTGATGCATAAATATTTCACTCAAATCCAGAGGAGAGATTAACACTATGCAGGTTGTGATAGTATTACCAGCCAGATTTTAAAACTACTTTCACCCATGCCTTCACCTACATAATTTGCATGGTGTAAATAGAAATGGCTTCTGTCTGTCATTTTCGTTGAACAAACCTTTGAACATTCTAGTGGGTAAACCGTTATGGATGAATCTCAGAGTTATACAACAAGTTAATGATTCTGTTTGACTGGAATGTCAGCTCAGTGTTTAAAGTGGAGTCCTTGATCATGGCAAAAGATTGTTGAAACTTTAACCCAAGAGCCAATCAAACACCCCCTGAAGCAATGCTGTTGATTGGCTGGAATAGTGTATTGCTCAGAGCAAGTACTGTGAACACTGGAGATTGTTTGAGCACAAACAAAAGAACAGACACCTAGAAAACTAGGAGAAGTTTGCTAAAATGGACAAAGTATATTGGATTGCAATAAAAGTAATATGTTATTAATAGCAGAACATGCAGTGTGTGTTATCTCAAATATCACGTGTGTTATCAATATCAAACAAGTCAAAATGATTAGATGTTTTGTGATATTTATCTATTATTATAGTAAAACCAAGTGGGGAAATGGACAAGATTTCCTTTTGTTTTGTTTGAATTATATTTGAAAAAAAGTCACACAAGATCAAAGTCACATACAAATCTTTTATTAAAGGTGCCCTGCCACACAAAACCGTTTTTACTTGTAAAAATCTTGTACATGTTAGGTCCATGTGTTTGTGCTATGTTGTGAATGGGAAAATGAACAGCTACCTCCTCTGTCAGCTCTAACCACTGAAAAGAAATAAGAGAAATTAGGCCAATTGCAAAAGCTCTTCAGTTTGAAGTGGAATTGATGAGCTCATTATTATTCATGAGCTCGCCCAGTTGAGACCGTGCCCACAAAATTCGTTTAGCTCTGTGACAGTTTTCGTAGGCCTACAGTATGCACGGATGGCTGAATGTCAACGAACTTGTGCGCTATGCACTAATATAACTTCAACAATGCATTTTGCCCAAGAACCCAGACTTGAGGATCAAATGGCTTCAGTTTATTTTTTGGAACAATGCCACAGGCTTTGCAAAAAGGTTGCTGTTGAAGCCTGGAGCAGTAGGCTCCCATCGCAGTCTACGACCAGTGCCCGTAAGTAAAACGTTATTGTCAACTCAAGGAAGTGCTATGTTATACAGGTTTAATGAACTCGCTAGCCTAGCAGGTTTTATTTATGCAAATTTGGACAATGCTGGCACTCGCTAGCCAAGCTAAGTTCATGCCATGAAGCTAAAATTAGTTGATAACCATCGCGGCAGTCTACGACCAGTGCAGTCTGTAAGTAAAATGTTATTGTTAACTCAGGCTGTCATGTTATGGACGAAACCTTCTAGCTGTTAGCCAATCAGAGTCAAGCAGCTTAGTTAGTTGAATATTAATGAGAACTGGTGCAAATCGAGCTGAGTCTTCATGCAGGCTTTCATACCACTCTAGAATGGCTTGAAACAAGGTAACCAAGGCATGTTTTCCACAAAAAAATGTTACAGAGTCCATGGTAGAACTTCAGACATTACCACAAAGTAATGAAATACGTGTGGCAGGGCATCTTTAAGTTGCACTGTACATTCTAAACGTTCAGCAAATACCTGCAAACCACTTGCGGTCTATTTTCATTTGTCCCCCAGATCTGCTGCTGCAAACACCCACTTACCTTGCCCAAATATCAACAAACGTCCTTTTCATTCAGCCTCTCTTTTGTTTAAATCTCCCATTACCCTGAATCACCACGTGACCCTCATTAAGCCAGTAGGATATCTCAGTATGTGGTCTTTCTAATGGATTTACAATGTTTTTGCACACTCCCGCTGGGTGACCATGCTGCCCCACATAAGCCACTGAGATTTGACTGCACTACACACAAGCCAGGCACACACACACACACACACACGCACACACCTCTACAGAGAGGGAGAGAGGTTTGATGTGTTTGTGCCCCTGTTTGCAGTTGTGTTTCTCTCAAGACCATGACCCTATAGGCCAAGAGTTTGTACAAAAACAACTCAAGTTCACACCTCCATGGATTGCATAAGCACCTCTTAATGCACTTTGGGGGGAACAGTTACCCTGAGATTTGAAAACTAGGCTAAAATGAGGTGAGTCTACAAGGTTGAGGTTTGTGCTACTTGCCTAGCCTAGAAATCTAGACGCAACCTAGCGGCGGCAAATTAATTTGCTCAGCCTGTACATCTAGTAGCAAACCATAGGAATTTCTATTGGCTAACACCGTGGATGTTATTCAATCACAGCACTCTATTTTGTTAGAGAGTCTTAAGGCGGGCTTAACAGGATAACGACAGTCCTGCGACGGTGAACAACAAGGAAGGTGGCTATGGCGAACAAAGAGCGGTTGTTTGAATCGGCGTTGGCGTCAACTTTGTAGGAGTTGGACTTGTGCTTTTCTTTCAAAGTTGAGCAACACAATGCACTTAAGTCATTCCTTTCGAAGAAGGATGTATTTGCCGTTTTGCCGACCGGATACAGATATGGCCGTAGCGCTGGCCAATTGCATGCCTAGGCAGTTTGAAAGACAATTCTCTGCCCACCCCTTGGATTAAGCGAGGTGAATGGCTCGATTCCAGACTATACATTTCAATGATATAGGATGGCCCGCCAGGCTACTGCCTGTATAAATTTACAAAAATACAGGCTTAATTTATATGTACTTCTCAGGACTATAACACAAGTACATGCATGCTATGGCCCACATGCAGGACAACCCCACTCTGTCTCATACACACAAAAACACTAAACACAATGTTCCCTGGGCCTTTGCCATGCCACATCAAGAAACACTGTAGGAAGCGCAAGAGTCCAACAAAGAGAAACTCTGTGCCTTTCTATTAATGGAATCCCACTACTGTTTCTAGAATATTAAAACGTGCACAAAACAAGCCATTGTATTACCCCCATATAAAAGACCAAACATCGAACAAACATCCCACACAGAGGCATTTCAGCACTGCTACCCTTAAAGAACTCTCTCTCTCATTCTTGCTTTTTGTAACAATCCTCTTGGGCATCAATTGGAATCCAGTGGAGTGTGACTGAGAAAGCAAAGCTGCTGCTTTATCAATATATACCTGTCAAGGCAGTTTACCTGGAGCAACAACCACCCACCCACACATACACACACAAAATGTAGCTATGGAAGCCAAGTGCTGTCAGGACCTTAGTGGCCAGGGTTGCTTTTGGCTGTTCCACTTTCTTAGTTGTGACCCTCCCCACCCAACCCATGGGGGAAAGCTGAGAGACGTACAGTGAGGCCAGAAGGAGCCTGGGGGAGATATAAAAAGCAAGGCGGGGTTGACACGTGATAGTGAGTCCAAATACAGAACAGGTAGGAATGTCTGTGGTCTAGCCCAGTGGGTCGCAGACTGCATGTGGGGAGGTGTGTACATGGAGGACAGTAAATACATACAAAAATGGACCTACGCTGTAGGAGAGACTACCATTAGAGATGTATAAAAGGTGAGCGTTCTGTTCAGATGTCTACGGAGTGGACTCTTTATCGGCAAAAAGCTATGTTCAGGGCCAGGGCTGTGGTGGAGACTAAAAAGTAAAAATAGTTTGTCCAGCTTTGACATTTCAAAAATAAACTTTATCCACCTCTTATTAGAGTTTATCCACCTCTCAAAAGAGTTTATTCACCAATTGCAACTTTTAACACTCAGAAATCACACTGTATTATTCACATTCATGTATGTATCATACATTCATCAACACTCTAGGAATCATTCAATAACACTGTTATTATAAACATTGGACAATAACCTTCACCATCATCAAACATGTCCTTTTTAAAAAATCTGATACTGCATGACACCTTACCACGATTACAGAATTCATTTACCCACCTTATTTTTCCACTACGCCCCTGCTTAGGGCATAATAAATACTTGTAAATGAAGACCTGAAGACCAATGTCGGTGCTGAAAATCTGAACATTTTTGAAAATGATTCCACAAAGACCGCATTATCTAGATTTCTAAGCACCTTGAGGGGTCCAAGCCAGGGGCCATTTTGAGTGTGGCAAAAAAATAAAATAGTGGAGGAATAAGGAGTCACTCTATATGCAAAACACACTGCAGAATGACTTGTTGTTTACTCCATTCGCCATCTTTTCATCCACCCGTTTCTGTCACATCTGTGGACGGAACCTCACGACCAGTGAAAGAGACTTTTAAGCCATCATTACAACAGTAGTGTGTCTGTCATCCTGAAAGTGACTGCAACAACATGCAAAAATGTAAACAGACCTCCGTTTAAAAAGGAATTAATGTGTGAGGAAGAGTGGAAGACATAAAAACACGGCATGACAACTTCCTTATTCTTAACACCTTGATTTGTGTTCCCAGATGCCCGAGAGGCACACAGGACTAACAAGTATGGTAGTCAGAAATAAGTACCTGTCAAAACTGCAGCAAGAGACCTCTCTCCCCACCACTCAGGCTAGACAGTACACACACTCCTGCCTTTGTTCAGAAAGAAGCCATTTTGTCATATGTGAATTAGCTGTCAGTCATCTTTAGGATATTGTCATGACTTTATAACTTCATCATTGAATTGAAATCAGAAGGAAATTATGAGTTAAGGCCTCCAGCCAGTATTCAAGCACCAGATTTAAAATACATGCCACAGGATGGGGATGTGATGTTTGAATTGGTTGGTGAAATTTAAATGATGGCACAGTGCTGCATTAAATTATGTTAATACTTTTCTGGGTGACGCCAGGAATGCATATTAAATTACCAGAGACTGTCCTTCCTCAGGTGAGTAGCACCTATATTTGGGCATAGCTTGAGGACACAAAATATCCAAGCAAAAATGATGCACAAGCAAATTGTGAGAGAGAAGAAGAAAGGAAGGATGGAGGGAAAGGAAGAAAGAAATAAGGAAAGAAAGGAAGAAGCATCAGTCAAAAATGATGCAAACATCAACAGTCAAGACACGTCAAGGTACAAGAAGGCTATTTCTGCCGCTAGATGGTAAGAGCGGCAGCTGCTTCTGACCTCTTGTCATACGGTTTATGGCAATCACAGTTTAGCTGCCCCTCAATCTCCCCTCCCTGCCTTGCTCGTCCACAATTCAATAAGAGGATTGCCTTGTCATTTTTTCCCGAGTATTGAGTTCAGTTTTGGGCTTCTTATCTCCTGCTTTGTCTTATATAAGAGTTTAAGAGGAGGGATGAGGGCTCCTCAGTGACCTGCACCCCACCTTCCATCGCTCACCTGTCTACAGACAGGCAGGCCATCTCTCGTAGCAAAGAGCACATAATGAGATGAGCTCATTCTGGCTCAAAGGAGTAGGACTGCAGGAGTTTGACATTTTAATTCGAGATATTTCTGTTCTGTGATCTCTTATGCTCAGTTCAGTCTGAACTGGCCCCGGAAGACACCTTAACTAAACAGGCATTATCTGGTGGGCAGGTCATATTAGCAGAGTAATATCTCTCTTCATTATTGTTGAATGTTTTACTGTATGTGGCTGGCTGCTTGCATTTATACCCACTTGCTTGCAAGCTGTGGTTCATCCAACACAGAGAATGACTTAATGACTATCCATTAAGGCAGAACATGTGGTCTGGTTGGTTCCTGTATGATTTTTGACCCCTGACCTTTGGTGATCTGCTCAACATGCAAGAAAAGGCTTTGGTAACAGACATTAATTATGTATTTTAAATACGTATTTAATTACTTTAGCATATTTTGTAATTTGTATTTTGCAGGATTGGAACAAACCTAATGTAGTTTGTAACAAAATACTAATGAGGGATTTAGAATATTTCAAATACTTAAATACTTAAAGGTTGTATCAGTGATTTCAGGTCCAGAAAAGGCCCAAACATAAATGATCACATTCATCTAATCTTTCCTAAATATCCGCTAGCTGCCTGCCCCTTAAGCAGGCCATCAAAAAAACGCGTCTCTGTAGGCAGCCTAGGCTCCGAGATCTGTATATAAAAACAATAGCTACCAACAAGGGTTGGCAACCACTCAAAAGCAAAATAAAGTATTTCAACCAATAACCGATGAGATGCGCGTTTAGGAGAGATTCAATTGCACGGGAGGGAGGGGGAGGGAGTAGCGAGCTAGCTCTCTGTTTTGTTTGAACATCAACAGAAGTGACGTATCCCCGCTATTGCTGATACAACCTTTAAGAATTTTTTTTTGTTTGTGCCAATTTTATGTCAGCCTGTAGACAACTCAAAAGCATTATATATGTCTTATCTATTTCACCATCCCATTGAAAGTTACTAAAAGTAACTAACTTCAGGAGCTTGAATTGTCAGGTGTGTCAAGTGCTACAAGACTAAAATTTAAGAAAGATACAGATAAGATGAGGGAGAACATTTGGACATGAACCCCATATGATGACCTTTGACCCCATGACCTTGAGTACCTAATAGCTGGTGTTCATTCTCACTACACAGAGGTTAAAGGAGAATTCCGGTGTGATATTGACCTAAAGTGTATTGAAACATGATACCGAGTGTGAACGTATGTCTCATAGCCCATCTCGGCTTGTCCCCTGCACTCAAAAAATCTGGCTAGTTAGCCGATGCTACCAACAGCTTTTTCAATAGTGGTGCTTTGGCATCGGGCTAGCCATGCAAATAAATCACTGTTTTACACCCATTTACGAGGCTCAATGTATCTCCACACTTCAATGGTAGACTTCCGAGGGCCCTGACATTTAAAACGAGACATTGAGAACTTTGAAAAAGCACTGGTAGTTTACTTACAAGACGATTTATACAGACAGTATCTTCACGAAGTTTAGCGTTTGCAGCCATCTTGAATTTAGTCACGATAAGTCGAGCAACGAGTAAGAATGAACAGGTACAGTATGATGTCCCCTGCACTCCAAAATCTGGCGCTAGTTAGCCGATGCTACCAACAGCTTTTTCAATAGTGGTGCTTTGGCATCGGGCTAGCCATGCAAATAAATCACTGTTTTACACCCATTTACGAGGCTCAATGTATCTCCACACTTCAATGGTAGACTTCCGAGGGCCCTGACATTTAAAACGAGACATTGAGAACTTTGAAAAAGCACTGGTAGTTTACTTACAAGACGATTTATACAGACAGTATCTTCACGAAGTTTAGCGTTTGCAGCCATCTTGAATTTAGTCACGATAAGTCGAGCAACGAGTAAGAATGAACAGGTACAGTATGATAAGGATTCAGATTCCAAAAATAATTCAGTGGAAATGCATGGATTCCAGTTTCTTCCAGTAGCAGCAACTGGAATCCATGCATTTCCACTGAATTATTTTTGGAATCTGATCATTGCAAAGACCTCCCTGATGCAAAAAGAGTTTTCTCCACCAAGTTAATTGATTCTGTATATCAGGACATCTTACAGGATATTATTCTGTTTGTCCCCCATGTTGCCAGCCATGTTTGTAGGCAATAGATGCATATATAGCACAAAAAGGAAAATGCAGTTCAGTTTAAAAAGAGGCGGACCTGTTAAATTTGTTGTATGTCGATGTGCACTGAGTGTCACTCTTACTCACACAGGAGAAATAAGATAGGTGTGAGCCTCTCAAAAATCTGAGATTCTGATTCAGATTCATTCATTGTTGTATCTCAAATTATATCCACATGTAATAAAGAGCAAAAATCATACCCCCCCCCCCCCCCCCCCCCCCCTCTGAACATACAGCAGCTTAATACAATAATAAGAACAATTTAAAAAGCAATAACAATGTCTCTTAAATAAGTGTGTAATATATAAATATGACCTAATAAAATGTAGTGATAGTGCAGCATAAAATCCATTAAACCATTCCATAAAATCAGCATTCACTTCCAAACACTGTTCACTATAAATGCAAAAAAGAATCCAGAACTGAAAACAATGAACTAGAAACACTAAAACAATTTAGGTGGTATTTAAGAGCCTGATTGTCTGGTGGAAGAACGAGTTCATTAGGCTGTGATATCGCCTGCCAGAAAGCAGCAGCTAAAACAGACCATTGTCCCTAGGCTGGGGTCCTTGGTGATTGTGAGTGCTTTTTTCACACATCCTCATAAATGTCCTGTAGCCTACAGGGATGCTCACAGCAAACAAATCGTCTGAGCTGTCTTCAAGACCCTATTGCTCTGTGGCTGTGTGAGCAGTTCAGTTCTGAAATCAGATGTCTGGAGATCAGTTGAATTTGAGTCAGGGCATATGAGGGCCCTCTCTTCTGAACTGAGTCCAGATGGTAAGCCAAGGTCATGTTTATGTGGTGAGCAGCATAAGATTTTACAATGTTCTTCCTCTCATGATTTGCCACCAATCATCATGGTGGAATCAGGATTGCCAAAGAGAGAAAAGAAGAACTCCATTGCTGACTGTGAAATCAAGGCCAGAGAGAGGCCACTGACATCACAGACAAAAGCTCTGTTGGAAGAATCCACAGCAATTACTGTCAATTTACATGGGGAAAACACATCTAACAAAAAAGGAGGATTTTCTTTGCACAAACGTCAGGGCAATAGAATGTGTAGTTTCAAATGGAGCACACAGTCAATATTCATTAACATGCTTATGTAGCCCCTGACCAGAGCAAGGACTCCTCAGTCCTTAAGGTAGATTTATGATAGGTGAAGTGGCAAAGGCTGCAATGACTTCATTTACACATTCTGTAAGAACCTCAGCTAGAAAAAAGAGGCGACAAACATGCAGAGACATGTGGACTCGAAGCAGTCATCTACAGGCATACTGACATGATAGACCAGGAGAGAGGGTGACAGATCATCTGAATGGTGATGACGGCAAGAGGGGTTGAGTGAGAGAAAACAGACAAAATGGGGGGGGTTGAAGAGAAAAATATCTAAGGCGGATGACGGTTAATGGTAATGTGAGTGAGCTGCATAAAAAGACAGCCCAGCATCAATGTCAATGTCTTTAATTTGGGCCATCCATCAGCCCTGGCTTCCTCACTTTCAACATCACTTTGATTAGTCAAACACAGGTACAATTGCAAGGACACTTGAGCTGAACGCTGGCTTATTCTCAGTATCGCCTTGCCTTGTCTGTGCATGGCTGAGAGGATACATTGAGTCCCCCTTCTCTCTTGTCTAACACTTCTCCTCCCCAAGGAGAATTCCTAAAGAGACATCCATCTTTAGTTTTCCCTTTTAAGTGAGCCCACCTAGTACTTAGATGTGCTTTTCAGGTGAGAGTACCTGCCCATGTACAGTATGTGTGTGTGTGTTCATTCCTTTGTAATTTCAGGGTCAGCAGTTGTGTTGACAGGGCTGATGCGGCTTTGAGGCCAACGTGTGATCCATTTCTCTTTCTTCCTGTGCGTCACCATTCATCTAATGCAGTGAGTGAATGATCACCTGATGACGAAAGTGAAGAGGCACAGGCTGAGATATGAAATGATAGTTAATATCAGGACTCAATATCATAACATGGCAAGCTGATGATGTTCATGTAGTGCTGATGTTGTAAATATTGGACTCTCAGATTCAGGAGGATCATCCAAGTCTTGCAAAAAATGGTCTATCCCTTCTGTAACATTTATAAAATTCTAATTTTTTGCTCAGATCCCCGATTTCTGATCTCCCCGAGATCAGATCTGGGCAAGATTTGAGTGTTCACACTACTTCTGAAGAAGTCTAACCTGGTCACTTGACCTGGTCAGATTTGGGTCACTTTTGCCTGCAGTCTAAACGTAGCCTTTGTCGCTTTGGATAAAAGGTCAGCCAAATAGATGAAAATAAAGACCTCAAAAATACTGATAGATGCTGAGATGTGTTGGGCACTTTGAAGCACACGGAGAGGGAATGCAGTGGCAGATCAAACCCTTTCTTGAAGATATGATTAAAAAATCTGAACATGAACACTCCGAGGATTTCAGTTTATCAACTTTTTTTAATTTTGATGTGTAAATTGAGACAACTCCCAGCAACTTCTGTGTTATTTTTGTCATTCTCTGACTAGAGTTTGACATTTCTTCTGATGACTCAATTGTTTATATGATGTGCTGTGGATGTTTGGACCTTCGAGTGCTCTTTCAGCTGCTTCCCCTCCTTGCCAATGCAGGAGAGATACCAGTGCACCCGCTCCACTCAGTCTTTACGCAGACCTTTCATCAACACAGACATCCACCCCTACGTCCTGATGAAGACGACACCCCCGACGAGCCCAATCTTTGTCTTTCTCAGGAGCAGCAGCATATTAAAGGTTTTAGATCCTAGCGATGTGCAGAGACTTTAAGTGACCAACCTCTCTACTCCAACTGGGCTTCACAGGTATGGAGGGATCAAAGCTTCAGGCGGCAGTGCGATCCATGCTATTCTGACCACAGTGCATTGGGAACAGACAGGTATTTGCATCACAAAGGGCGGGCGAAAAGGAATTCTGTGTCAATGACCTCTACTATCACTATGTAAAGGTGTAATAAATACACTTTGGATAAATGAGGATAAAGACAACTTGGAGAGAAATTCACCTTTATCACATTTTAATTATGTCACATTAGGCATACGTGTTCTGGAAAAAAACTTTCTCCAATTGCTGTGCACAAATGTGGAAATAAATATTAAATTTAACATCCATAAACTAAACAAAAAGAGAAAATGAAGCATAAGAAATGAAAATCATCGACAAGTTAATACTAAATGTTAAATGTTAAACACTATGATGACCACCAAGCAACACAATCAAATGTGTTAGCTATTACTAGAAATTGTCAGTTTCATTTTTGATTTATTAAAAACAGAAATAAAAACAAAAATCATCAATAAACCTTCCATCGAAACAAAATATCACCCACAGAGAGGCACTAAGTAAGGTATACTGTGTCCATACATACACACGCACCCACACACACACAGATGCACATGTGAGGTTGCACAGTATGAGGATGTTACTTTCTCTGTGTGTGTGTGTGTGTGTGTGTGTGTCACATTCTATACTATAGAATGCTCAATCAGAAAAAATCCCTCGAGACAATCACAGCAACCCTCCAATGGCTAGGCACTTGCGCACGCACACACACACACACAGACACACACACACACACACAATCAATCAATGCACCACAGGAAGGTGCTCCTGTGGTTTGACCCATACTGATGCACAGCATGAGGTGCACTACTGTGGTGTGTATGACTGTGTGTGTTTGTGTGAATCTCCATCCTCCATATCGGTGGTCCATCTTATGAATCTTATGGGGGCGTTGCATGCTCAACGACCCCACACACACACACACACAAATTTAGTGAGCAATGCCATTTAATCTGCACATCAGAGAAGTGTTCTCTCACATACCCAGTAATAGGATTAGATAAGGATATCGGGGCCAAAAAAAAAAAAAAAAAAAAAAAAACCCTTCAAAGACACAAGCCAGTGTTCACCTCCGCGGGTACATCCCCGCCCTGCCATAGTCATGATGCAACCAAGCAACCGAGCAAAGTTCAGGGAGGGAGACAGTGAAAAGTAGGAATGACATTCGAGTGAGACGAGTGAGTCTGTCTATAAAGCTGGTTTTAACTATGGCCTGCGCCCCCCTACATTCCCTCATTTGGAGTAAGGAACATGCATCACTGTTCATTTCCTGGTCCGCCGCACTCAACACGCCAGTCGCTTCTGACCAGTGATGATCAATGGAACACACCCGCTGACCAATGGGGTGCTGCGAAGAGGAGCAGCGGTGGCGGCGGTGGTGGTGCTGGTGGGGCTGAGGCCAGAGAGAGGAAGAGAGGCGTACATGGAGCGTGTCCTTGTGTGTAGGCCGTATACCACACACTTATACACACACGCACACATGGTTCTGTTTTCTTACGAAGACGGTGAGAACGTCAGGATCATCCAGCCGATCACAAAGTAGAAGAGGAAGACAGGGTACACCACCAGGGCTTTTCGGTTGGGGGGCTGGCTGTCAGCCAGGAAGGCGGTGGAAGCTGTGGAGTCATGCGGCGCACACACACACACACACACACACACACACACACACACACACACACACACACACACACAGACAGACAGAGGAGGAAACAGCAGTTAAAGCAAGTTCCACAATGACACACACACACACACACACACACACACACACACACACACACACACACACACACAGACAGACAGACAGACAGAGGAAGAAACAGCAGTTAAAGCAAGTTCCACAGTGACACACACACACACACACACACACAGCCCAAAGCTATGGCTGCTTGCAGACTGAGAGACAGGTAAATTACCACACCAGACAGGATAATCATCCTCATCCCCTCTCTGACAGTGTGAACAACATGCTATCGCTACATGCCAGAGTGCTATCAAACCCCCTGCACCCCATCAACTTCCCTTGAAAATTAGCCCCAAATTATGAAACATTGCACTAATTAACTGCAGCACTAAGCCAAGACATGGAGTGCTCCTTAGTCTTTATTTGAACAGGATATGCAGACAACATGCCAAATCAGAACTGGGGTCCTGTTATTTACTCCACCTGTTCAGCTCTGTCATATTCAACTCATTAGGCAGCTCCTGAGATTTCCAGCCCGGAGCTATTTAGCTAAATAAGGTAGAATTAAAGCAGACACGCACCCACTAGCAAGGGAAGGAGGCTGTGAGGACACTAACCGGGCCACCACTGCATGGCAATAACAGATCAGTCAAGAGACAATACTGCCACCTACAGGTGACTACTCGCCAAATCCATGGAGCAAATGAGAAAGAGTTTTTTGTGATGAAGGCTTTTTACAAGTGGGTCTCAAAAAATTTGAATATTGTGTAAAATTATTTGGAAAATACTTTTTTTTTTGAGACCGACCTGTATACTCTCAATTCAAAACATGAGTCAGTCGGTCAACTCTATGCACCTACTCTAGGGGGATAGACAGTGACGGAGGAGAACACCTGTACACCACTTTTTTTCGGTCTACAGAGGTCTACAGCTGAGAGAGATGGGTGTTTTAGATTGCTAACCAACGTACCGCATATTCATCATTCATCACATTCATTCACCACCAATGTGTGCATGACGTGCCCATAATACACCCAAATACAGAGAGGTTGGTGTGTTTTGAGCTACAGGTGAGGGGTGTTTGAGATACAGATGAGAGCCAAGCACGTCACCATAAAATATATATATATATATTTTTAGCAAGAGCACCATGACTAGAAATCAAAATGCAGAAGTCTTATGCTCCTTTAAAATACATGTTTTTCCCCTTCACCCCAAGGTTGTTGAAAGCCTACACTACTTTTTTTTTTTTTTATCTCTTGTCAAAACATCAGTAACAACATTTTCCATTAATTACTATTTAGAAATGAAATGCGACTAAAGTAAAGTGCTTACCAAATGTTGACCAGCCGAAGGAGGCGGTCACAATGACGAGCCGGACAACGAAGCTGGCTGTTGCCGCTGACACCAGCAACAGAACAAGTCGGCACACAAGCATGGCCACAGTCAGAGGTAGGATACAGTAGCCCAGCACACAGAGACTCTGGAAGAACGATCTGCGCGCGCGCGTGCGCACACACGCGCGCGCACACACACACACACACACACACACACACACACACACACACACACACACACACACACACACACACACACACACACACACACACACACACACACACACATCAGGAATCTGTGTTTGATATGCTGGTCATCCCCAGGGGCTATATTCTGGACACATATATTATTTCTACAACTCCAATCAGTTAGGAATATTCTAGTGAACTCTGTGAGCCCAAAAGTCAGAGCCAGTTAGGGTCAACGCAGCAGGCAGATGATAAATATTATAATGAGGAAAAGGCAGCAACCGAAATAGTCTTACTGTCAATCAACTCCTGCACCTGTATTCAGGGCGGGTTAATCAGGATTTGGTTTGTTACTCGAATGGCATAGACTGGAAACTCACATGGTGCCTCCAAGAAGTTTGGAGTTGAGTGTGATAATAACAGAGCCGAACCAGATTATGACAAAAACTTCAGCAAACTGGGGCCCTCCGTCCTCTTTGCTATCTGCTGAGCCTCCTTGCAACAGTCTGAAACACAAAAGGCCAACCTAGATCAGAACAGGACATGTTTCACTGCAGTATTTTCCCCTTTTATTTCACAGGGTAAGAACAATTTTTTGTTTTATCACTTTTATGTTTATTATATTGTATAATTATTTGGTATTTCTGGGAGGTCTATTTTGTCTACAAGGCAGACTAAACTGAAGCCTCAAAGACACTGTTCATCAACACTCTTTCAAGCTGACAATGTCAAGGAGACCCTTTGTGTTCACCTATGGCCTATACTGACAGCATAATGGGACACATCATAGCACACACAAATCTGACAAACTCTCATACTTACAGAGCAAGAGTGACACACAGCAACAGAGGTCCCCACAAGTCCCCTGAGACAGGGGAGATCATATCACACATTAGGAAAGAGCAGACACACAGAGAACAGAACAGCAATCTCCATGGACTTTATTTTGAACTCTCACTCACTGAGAACTGTTAATGCCACAATTTGAAGGAATCAACCACTTTTTGTTTTTAAAGGCAACAAGTTTTTGTACTTGTCTCCAAATGTATGTTGCAGAATGATATGGTCATCACGCGAAGGACAGATAAACACACTCTTTATTCACGCCAGCTGACTAGGCTATGCAATATGTAGTTCTGTGGTCAGGGTTGAACCACAGAAAAGCATTCACAACATGGCACTGTAAACTACAATACCCTCAAAAGACAACATTTTGCATACTAGCGAGCTTTTGGTGTTGGTGTTTGCAAGGTTTCTGCATGCCAGTCAGTTAATTACTTTGCTGGACCAGAACGTACCACTGCTTTAACAAAAAAGACATGCAAACTGATTTTACCCTTGAGCTATAACCCTGACATGCTTTTTCCAGTCATGATTGTTCCATTCAAGACAAGACCAGTTCACCACTCAGTAATGTCAGCGCAGTGTGTTAGAGGTCACTGATAGTAAATGCCATCAGTCTTTGGCAAAAAGAACCAGAAAGTGAGAAGATTTCACCTCACATTTATGAAGGCTGAATGGTCTATAAAGCAGCCTACTTAATACTCACAGTCTCGGAGGAGGGCTGAGCTCTTCTTTGGGTACATGACGTGAACAAACTTGTTCCCCACAGCTTTCAAATCCCTCAACTGCAGAGAAAGATTTCTGTTTAAACAACTGTATTCCCATAACAATAAAACAAGGTGAATGTTTAGGAACAATTTCATAGTGTGGTGCCTTCCAGTAAAGTTCCATCTGAGCCATGAGACAAAATAACAAATAGATCATGGTGATGGTTTCTGTTTAAGAGGGGGGCAGTCTTACGATGGTGTCTTTGACCGGTTCATCCAGGGTGGAAAATTCATCATCGGCACTACTGGAGGCCATAGGCACAGTAATGTCCCCCTCCACGGGAATATCCTCAGATATGGAGACATCTGACAGGCCGGCAAACTGTGGTAAAAACAACAACATATGCAAACCTATGAATGAATGCAACCCTACAAATAATTTCATAGAAAACTTGTTTTTCAGCGTAGCTTGTACAATCAGTAAGCAGGAAAAAAGCAGGCTACTGAAGGCTTTGTTGCTAGGAGAAGATTTGTGGTTGAGCTACCTACAACCAATTAGATTACATTTGTATGTTTGTCATCTTCAGACCAAATCGACTGCCAATTCGTTCATTTAAACGTAATGTGTGGGCAAGGACTCAACACACCATGCACACATGGCTATTCAAGACCTCATAACATGACACGTGAAGGAACATTAACTGGAAATAACAGCAGAAGCTAAAAACAAGTTCAGTGAGTAGTATTGGCTGGAACTTGGGGCTTACTCAAAGATATACATAACATTAGTATACTATACAGCAAATACAACATAGAGGACAGACGACTTTATTCAACGTCAACGCGAAAGATGACAGGCAATATTGACATAGCTAGCCACTACAGCTACTTCATTAGCCTGCTAGGCCACTGTACCTTTCTGCATGTCAAAATGCTCACAGTGAAATCATATGAAGCAAATATATCAACCTAACACTTACAGAGTAAGGTAGATACATCGATCATTACAGTAAAAAGAATGCAACAGTTGCGTTTTAAACAAGCTATGTTATGACGCTAACGTTAAGATCTGCTAACGTTAACTTGTCTGGGTATCAAATCCATACAGCTTATCCTGCGGTCACCATTTTGGACAACTTTCCAGTTGAGTCCGTCTATGTTTGAATAAAATGCATCCTTAAATGCTGAATACTGATAGCAACGGACTATAAAGTAACAACTGTTGATGAAAAACATCGTATATTCTCACCAAAGGTTTGTTGGCTTCATCTACTTCCGCCATCTTTACGACTCTACACGGATGCAATGTGATACGTCATCTGTTTTGTCATTTACGTTTACGTGTCAACTGTATGCCTTGAAACACTTCAGTACTGCGCGCAGAATATGCAGGTAAAACGTTAGTGTAAAATATCTCATAATTCAAAGAAACACATTAAAATCAGTTAAACAATAATTCAGATCACATGCAGTTGGCTGCATTAAATCTATTCAATCACAGTGTCGGATAAACCTACTGTTTTTTTTCTTCTTCACATAATCCAGTTGCCTATAACATTTATTTGGGGCGTCTTTGGGGGTAATTAACTTTGATTTCTTCAAATGCAATCTGTGTAGATTCCATATAGCATTTCCATGCAGCATTTACTTCATTTATCTACTCACAAAAGCCGCCTATCTCTTTAAGAGAACAGAACGGCTAGAGTAGTGGGAGTTTCTCGTTTTTTTCTTTCCATGGCCCAACCCGTATTTGTCCATTCACTCCCACAACAAGGAAAAGTGTCAAAGGCAAATTTCTTAATACGACTATAAGCAAGGTTATCCAAATAGAACAACAAATATTTAGACCTACGCTTGCTTCAAGTACTTTTTGCATATTGGATTACTTGAACTCGCAACATCTCGGACTCAGCACATGCACAACGGAGGGGCTGATTCTATCCGAGCATTCTGCAATGTACAGCAGCAAAACTACTACGCGGATGGATGAAACTTCATTAGAATAGGAGTATTAAAGAACGCGACCAATTTTGCACACAACAGACAACCCCACAAGACCGCCTCTCTCGGGGCTGTTAAGGACGCACTGTTCAAAGGCAACCACCTTATAGATTGAAGCTTATTTCCAAGCGTGTCGTGCGTATAGGAAGAGAGAGAGAGAATGGGGCATCCTCCGCTGGAGTTTAGCGACTGCTATTCGGATAGTCCGGATTTTAGGGAGAGGTTGAAATGTTACGAACAAGAACTGGACAGAACCAGCAAATTTCTCAAAGAAGTGATCAAAGATGGGAATAATGTTATAAGCGCAATAAAGGGTAAGTGGCTAGCTTTCTCTCACTAGAGGTCCACTTGTGGTGCAGGGGGGATTTTAGGGAGGTCATTTTTGTATGTCTGCCAAAGCAGTTAACGGAATATGCTAAATAGTTGCCATAATTGTGCCTGTTTCATTCATTGTTAGGAAGTCAACGCAAATTAGTTCATACTTGTTTGGTTGGTTGTCATAATTCATCCACGTCCAGGCTAATCGGTTTAAATGAGGGATTTGAAATGGAATGGCCCCTTATTGTGTCGTGGGATAGCAGATGGATCACCCACATTGTCTCAGGCCGCACAAATTGATTCAGAGGCTGTTGGCAAGCATCCATGAACTTTTGTTTCTTTTTAGGGTAATAATTTAGCACGTTCGTCGTATTAGGCTTATGTGACGGAGTTGTTACACATTTTGCTCCAGCTGAGCTGTCATTACAGTTTTTACATCTATTTGAGGGCCACACAAATTTTCCACTCCAATGAAATCAAGTCCAGTCTTGCTGAAATTCTCTGAGTCTCAGCTCATGGGCCCCTCAAGTCAGAGCTGTTGATGAGAGTTACCAGAGATGGGCCTTTATTCAGACATCCAGGATGCAGAGGGACAGACAGATTCAGCCACCTGCAGATGACATTTAGTAATTCTTGAAATGTAAAATGAACGCAGTATGCATGCAAATAAAAAACGAATTGAATCCGTAAAATATAGTATGAATATCACTAACTGAGCTGCAGACATATTCTGACACACACACACACACACATGCACACAGTGAGGGTATTGAGTGTACTCTGCAGACAGAGGAGAGGCTCACTCTGTTTGGAGCAGTCTACAGTGAGGTCACGCAGGCCACTGAGTGGAGGAGTGGGGGAATGAAAACCTCCAAATGAAGAAAAAATCCCCTCCGCATCATGTGGCACATAGGCGGATGGCCAGACACATGTTGGAGGAAGGGATAGAAGGACTGAGTGATGTGCTATCAAAGCAGAGTTGGCAGCAGTTTCTAGTGTATTTTTTCTTCCCTGTTTTTGCAGAGGCAGGAGAAGGGCATCTTGGGAAGTCGTGTGAGTGGCATGCCACTGAGTAGTTGCAGTTCTCCTCTGCTTTTGCACCTGCAGACAACACAGTATCACTTCCATTTCCTGTTTGCACAGGAAACCAAAGTGCCACTCGATCATACGTTTAGAGGCCTAGGTGTAAGAATAGCATAGACTGGGCAGAAGTTATCAACATTGGAGCTACTATATGAGATTTAGCATTTCACTAACTAGCTCACTCTCTGTATGACTTGTTTGAATATGCCAGTATTTATGTAAACAAATGGCAAAGTCCATCGTGACTGTGCACTGTGTTGTGATGTGATGGTGATGTTGTGCACCGCACCCAGATCTGAGAAGATGGAGGGGGAGCTGTGATATTGAATCCAGTACAGGTCATGTGGTGCTGGACAGGTCATGTGATCTGATTCAGCTGAAAAGCCACATCCTCCCAAGGTGTGTAATCATCATCGGCTGCCGAAAATAGAAACAAGAGCAGCATTTAGCTGACCTAAACGAGAAATCATTGGGCTTTATTTTATGTTGGGCTTGAATTGGTTTCCGCTCTCTGAAAATGGTTATATCTTCTTTCTTACTGTCTTTTTTCGCTGATAAAATAACATAATGTGGGTGTGTGTATGTGTGATGGAGAGAGAGAAAGAGAGACAGAGAAGGAGAGAGAGAGAGGAGATAGTAGAGACAGAAGGAGAGTAGAGAGAGAGATGGCGGCTTAACAGCATTGGCATTGTGCCCCAGGGAGATGCCACTCTGCAGAGCCTCTCACCCCTCTCTCACCCCTGTGTGGTGTTTCATCTCCCGCACAAAAGCTCCCTTTGTGACAGGAGGCTGCGGCTGGATATATTCATTTAATCTATCCAGGGTAATTACCCAGGCTCTCTTCAGGGTAGAAGTCTACCATGAGCCGCATGTGAAGTGAATCAAAGGAAGGGCTCGAGAAGAAGAGTTTGTCTAGAAGAGTGTGCACGCCGTTAGCTTGATGAAATTGTGGTTACGATATCTCAACCAAACTGTTGACAGTCACATAATGCTCACTGTTTTGGATAAGCATCTGGATGATTGGCGAGGAAAACAAAAGGTTAGAGACATCACAACCATTATGTGTGTGATCACATGGAATATCACAGGTTAAATCTTTGATCATAGTCGGTAACTGTGGATCATGATTTTGAGTCAACAGGTCTATCTCTCCAGTATTTGCTATAGGTGACTCACTATTTTGTCTACAGTCTTCCACAACAGTAATTTTAATGCAACTCAGCCGTGGCCCACTGGTTAGCACTGTGGACTTATAACCGGAGGGTTGCCGGTTCGAGCCCTGACCAGTGGGCCGCGGCTGAAGTGCCCTTGAGCAAGGCACCTAACCCCTCACTGCTCCCCCCCGCCCGTTGTAGCAGGCAGCTCACCGCGCCGGGATTAGTGTGTGCTTCACCTCACTGTGTGTTCACTGTGTGCTGTTTGTGTTTCACTAATTCCCCGATTGGGTTAAATGCAGAGACCAAATTTCACTCACGGGATAAAAGAAGTATATATACTTATACTTACTTATACTCTGTCATATTCCATGATGTGTGTAGCCACATATGTCTATATTATGGATATCTACAAAACATCTGGATATCTATATCATAGATATCTTCAAAACATCTGGATAGCCTACATATCAACAGGTTATTTCATTCAACTATGCAAGTATTTCATTCAAAAAATCCTATCCTTCTGAAATTGCAAATATGTATACAGGCAACATAAAATTAGAAGGTGAAGAAGTTTGTTATTCTCTTCTGTGGAATACCTTGTTGTTTTGCCCCAAGGGGGCTCCTTTGGACTGTAACCTGGAAGTCAAACCATTACCTCAAGCCCCATGTGTGCCCTGCTACCTCCCATACACTCATGGAGAGAGGAGGCCTACACAGACGGCTATATGACAGAAGCCTGGGCCTCTCCTACTCGCCTCCCCTGGAGAAGCTGAATACCATCCCCTGAGCACCTTGCCCCAGCCCCCCATTCAATTCCAGTTGTTCTTATATGTCCTGGAAGTAAAGGAGGCGATACTGATATGCATCATTTAATGTGGTTATGCTCTGTTTTTTCTTCTTCTGAAGGATACTCTGTTGCTGTTCAGAAGTTTTCACAGACTCTTCAGTCATTCCAGTTTGACTTTATCGGAGACTCACTGACAGACGATGAAATGAATATTGGTAGGTTTCTCATTCACCTTTTACTTCTAAATTTGATCATGTTTACTTTAGCTGTGTGCATGAGTTGCTAGCAATTATGTCCCGCTGTGATAAAGTAATTTTGTGTAAGTTATCAGCCTACATTGCTTAACACTGATATGCCATATTGTTTTTGTTTTGCTCTGTCAGCTGAGTCATTCCGTGAGTTTGCTTGTCTGCTCCAGGAAGTGGAGAATGACAGGATGATGCTGGTTGGTTATCACACTTTCCTTCTGCCTCTATTTAAAGTTCAAGGCAACTTTCATGTGCCAATCATTTCTAACATTTCTAACAAACAAAAGTTGATAATTAAACTTGTGTGTCGGTAATCATGTCAGCCCTAAGAGAGGAAAGTACAATGTTGACATAAACATTTAACCGCTGCTTCTGCATAACAATGCAACAATAATTCAAATATGTAGGCACAATGCAATTATAAGCAATTATATGTTTGGAAGAGAAGAAGAACTAGTCAGTTTAAGTCAATATTATACTTCCCTCTCTTAGTGCTGACATGTTTAAACAGATCATTTGCCCTTAGTGTAGTCTTTGTATCTATAAAGAAAAACAAGCTTTTGGAGGCTATGTACACACTAACTACATAGCATAACATCAGTGTGCTAAAAAAAAGAAGTCACAATACTTTTGTGGAAGGCCCTGAGTCTGGTTAGACTTGTAGGGCTGGATCTGCTGGCTGTGAAGTGAGTCAGACTCACCTGATGCTTTTGATTTAGCTAACACTGTGGCCCAGTATGTTTGACACTCCTCCAATACAGACAAACGAATGCCTAAAGACAAACCGGAGAGTCTCTGTGTTCCAAAGAAATGCTCCATCCACATGAAAAGCAGAAATGGAGACCAGATGAGGGAATTAGGTCAGATATGAGACACATTACTGAGAGATAGTTGTAGTTTTTTTTATGGTGTGGAGCAACATTAGTGACATGAGGGTGTCGAGACAGCCAGCGATAGGCTGATGCTGTGCCATTAAAATGTTAAGCCATACTCTTTGGAAATATTCTGCACGTTCCAGGTTTCATCTGCACAAGAGAGGCTGAAGCACACTCTTATGATTCCAGACTGCCCGTACTCTCAAATAAAGACCACAGAGAGGAGGGAAAACATGTCATTAAATTCAGGGTTTTTTTCGAAGGGATTTGCTGCTGTCAGGTTTTTCAATTGTGTATGGGGATGTGGGTGTTTGGAGAAGTAAGCGGTTATGTTTTGCCAGTGTATTTTTGCCCACTGTGCATTGTCTTGTATCCTGTTGTATAATGCAAAATAGGCTTGGTTGGTGATTGTCCACTGTTGGAAACCCCCTGCCTACAGTACAAGGAAATTAACACTTCTCTTGTGTATATCTGGAATTGTTTATTCGTTCAGGTTCAGAATGCTTGTGATCTGCTCATCAAACCACTGGAGAAGTTCCGTAAGGAGCAGATTGGTGTAACAAAGGTGAGTGATGAGATGAGTGAACGTTCCATAGGCAACACTCACAGTGGCACCTCATCACTCCTGACAAGTTATTCCACACTAATACTGTGACTTTTCCACAGGGCAAGGCCAAAAGGTCATGACTGTGAGTTTATTTAACTAGAAGTGATGCAGGTGTGTGTGTGTGTGTGTGTGTATGTGTGTATGTGTGTTTGGGTCTATGTCTGTGTGTGTGTGTGTGTGTGTGTGTGTGTGTGTGTGTGTGTGTGTGTTTGCATGTTTGTCAGGCAGTCAGGCGCATTCTTCAGTCTCAGTAGCAAGTAGCAAGGCTGAAGACACTGTGAGAGGGGAGAAACTCTGATTTATGGAGTATGACATTGATGCTGCTTGCATACCCCCCCCCCCCACCCACACACAATATTGTTCCTCATATTGCTCTTGTATCACTTCCTCCTCCTTCCTGTCTTATGCAATGCATTGCATACACATGTGGAAACACAAGCAACTGACAAACATCAACTCACATGCATACAAAGGAAGGCAGTGCTAGGGAAACTAGAACTCACTTGCAATAGTGGCTTTTCTAAATATTTACTTTAGTGCAAAACCCTTAGTAGCTTCAGACAGAGCTTGCGGCTGGGGAGCTAGAATCCGCCATAACATTATTTAGGAATTGTAATACTTCAGCTTAAGTTAGATCTGTGGAAAAAGGATCAGTTTTGGAAATGCAGAAGTAAGTGTTTGTGTGTGTGCATGTGTGCATGTGTGTGTGTGTGCTTGCGTGCTTGTGCATGTCTGAATGCAAGTATGGGGAGTTAGGGGAAGAAAATGACAGTTGCTGGAAAAACAAGCACTGAAGAAAACCGTATCCATTCGGTCCTTCATGCCTGAGTCTTTGTGGACTTCTCTGTGTGCAGCTGTGTGAGATTAGCAGGTACTAGCTTCAAATATGCAGCCGCCACTCCTGAACAATGCTATCTCTCCCATTACGTTTGCTTTAGCGCTGACCTATAAACACCTTTATCAGCCTTTATCAACAGGGGTCCGCTGGCACCATGTCACATGTTTACTCGTCACCTCTCCCAGCATGCCTTACTGTTGCCGTGTTGGTGGGTCATTAATCACCACTGTGTGAATGAAGCATCAGACACAGATATTTGAACTCATCCTGGACATTCTGTGATTTAGGCCTCTGAATTCAAAGACTGAGATTATAAATGGCTATCTCTGAAGACCAGCTGTGCCTAAGGATTCTTGATAAAGCTTACAGCCGGAGGTCGTTGTTCTGGCAAATGATTGAAAAAAAGGGCACAATAGCACAAATAGCACAATAATACTAATAAAAACACAAAACATTGGCCAGTGCTGGGGATGTACAGTACTGTGCAGGGGAGCAGGGAATAACGGCTACAAATATAATATATCGTATTAAATTAAAATTTAATGAGTAACATTTGTTGCTTCATTACATAATATGTAATGAAGCAACAAATGTTACTCATTAAATTTTAATTTAATACGATTCAGATATTCTCTGTTAGTCACAGATCATAGAGCAGTGACTCATAGAGCATGAGGTAATTTCTAAGAGTCGTGTAGCCCAAGGTGATGTCCAACGATCATGTGACACAAGCTAACATCTGCAGCTGACGGCAGGAGATGGTTTATCGTGACATGCTTGAGATTGGATCACAAATTCAGTTCAACTTGTTCAACTCGTTATGAACACAAGTACATAAGTACATTATGATTTATGTATGTTTTTTATGCAACTCACATTTGGCTTTGATTTTGATTGAAAAGCGAAGTGCTAAACCTTCAAAATACACATTACCACTCCGATACGATAGCTCACATCTTAGCTTAACAAAGAGGATGGATCTCATCTTCAAACAATTGAATGAGATTATAAATGGGTATCTCTGAAGACCTAGCCTAATGAGCCAGACCCACATCAAGATGTAGGGTCTGGGGACTCACCATTCGCAGTGCTCAGTCCGAGGGGCGGGATAATCGGTTGTCTTTCAAATTCCCTCTGCATACAATAGGATAGCGCTACAACTCATGAGTCCCAATGCGTTTTCTCACCAGCAGAGCTAGTTGGCTAGTTCAAACTTTTCAAACTTCAAAAAAGGTTAACTCATGTCACACTGTTCGCCAACAGCAACATCCATCTTCTTTGTTTTCAAGTAGCAGGGAATTCACGCGAACCGTTGCAAGTCTGCCATCAATCATTATGTTAAGCCCGCCTACCAACTCTATACACGAAGTGATTGGCCTTATTGAAGCTTAATTTTTTCAGCTTGCAAGCCAACAGAGAGTTGCTAGACTACCCGGGCAGCAAATTAAATTTGGAGTATATAGTACATCAGTACATTATGATTTTTATATGTTTTTTTCTGCAACTCTCTCACATTTGACTTTGAAAAGCGAAGTGCTAAACCTTCAAAATACACATTACCACTCGGTTACGATAGCTCACATTTTAGCTTAACAAAGAGGATGGATCTCATCTTTCATCAATTAGCAACATTTACATGAACAGCTAGTTTATGTGGCGCTATGGTCTATGTTTTTAGGGTAATTGGAACAGAAGTGTTTGGCTTCCACACATGGTTAGCTTTGCAAACGCAGGGCTTTTTTTGCAGTCTCCATTTTGGTCAGACTGTGAGCTTTAACCAGGCCGTGTGGTTTTTAAGGCTCTATGAATAGAAATTAGTTTACTAAAGATGCGGCTTGACCACAACATCTATCTCCGTTCCAAGCCATGTCCACATTTAGACTGTCCAAATGCAAAGTTTCCATATTCACTCAGCTTTTTCCTGCAGTGGCAATCACACAGTATTTATGTTTTTAAAAATGACTTTCCCTTTGTCCTTATAGCTTGTGCAAACATTTGTACACAGGTTAGAAAATGCCCTCAACCACTCAGAAGGTTCCTATTCGTGCCTAATAAATTTTTTGGCTTGTGTGTGTGTGTGTGTGTGTGTGTGTGTGTGTGTGCGCTTTACGCAGGAACGAAAGAAGAAGTTTGAGAAGGAGAGTGAGAAGTATTACTCTCAGCTGGATAAACATGTGAACATCTCAGCCAAGAAGAAGGAAACACAGCTCCAGGAGGTGTGTGGTGAACACGTGCATGTGAATGACACAGGCCAGCGCCATGGCCAAGTACTTCCTGATGTTCGCGTCTCACTGGCCCTCAGCGTTGCATCGTTTCATTTTGCACAACTGAGCTAGCTTTTTTTCCAGCTCTTTGGTCCAAGCTCTAAATAAATAATCAGGATCAATTTCACCTCAGGGCCGTTTTCGTAGATCTTGTGCATTGTGTCCTCATGTGTATTCCCCACGGTGTGCACATGGTAATATCAGAGTCCCTCAGGGCAAGTCATTGAGTCACACACTGATAAGAAACAACCATATTACTGCAATTTTACTGACAAACGTTTGGCTAGACTTTTTATGGTACTAAATATTTCGGTGTGTATAGGTGTGTACGTACGCAATTCACATTAGTGTGAGGGTGATGTATATGATATACTGCGTATGTATTGTCATATTTATGAATGGCTGTGTCGTGTGTTAATGTGTTTCTCTTCAGGCGGACGAACAGCTTGATAAAGAGAGGGTGAACTTCTACGACTCGTCAGTAGAATATGTCTACCAGATCCAACAGGTGCAAGACAGGAAGAAGTTCGATGTGGTGGAGCCGGTAAATGAACTTCTTGCATCAGTCTCATTCATTTCCTCCTTAAACTCCATCCACAACTGTCATAAACAAGGCCCAATTTACTAAACAACTACTAAAAGGTGTCTGATCAAAATAAACAACCAAACTGAATGTGTTTGCCAGAGTGTAGTGTAGTAACGGGTTGATTATCCTGAGATGATTAAGGGAAATGAGTCTTTTGTTGTGGGAACATGTCTCAAGACCAAGGGGAATACCACATTCACCCACTGCCCAGTCTCTTTCTCTTTCTCTCTCTCTCTCTCTCTCTCTCTCTCTCTCTAAACCAGATTAAAGCAAAAAGACGACTGTCCCAATTACAACTAGAACTTGTACAACTCCCTGTTACACAGGTAGAACACAGATAAGAACAGATAGAAACAGATAGTTCTGATCTTTAATTATGATTGGCTAAACTGTGTTCAAAGCCGTTGTAAAACTCTCTGCAAAAACCTTTACCTGCAACTGCATCTCTATCCAGTAGTGGTGGCATCTTGAAAATACATACTTCCCAAACATGCCCTTTGGACAAACTCATACACACCAGGTGTTGAGCTCTTAAAAGAACCAAAGTCAAACTCTTAACAGCCTCTAAACAGGTGTAATCTTCAAGCCTTCTTTTGTAATGTTTTTATTGTGTATGACTTGGGTGTGTATTTATTTTAATTGGCCTGTGCGTGTGCGTGTGTGTGTGTGTGTGTGTGTGTGTGTGTGTGTGTGTGTGTGTGTGTGTGTGTGACTTGGTGTGGATGTGCATGTGAATGTCAAAGCCTTCCAGAAAGGTGGCATTTCAATTGACAGTTTCTGTCAATTATGCTATTATGTGTTAGCCTGACAAGCCAGACCCACTCCAAGTCTATAAGAGACTGGTCAAAAGACCGCTGTTCGCCAGCATCAGCAGCCATCTTCTTTGTTTTCAAGTAGCAGGGAATTCACACGGAACCGTTGCAACTCTGTGTTAAGCCCGCCCACCGACTCTATACACGATGTGATTGGCCTGACGAGAGTTTGGTTTTTCCAGCTCTCAAGCCAACGGAGAGTTGCTAGACGACCCTGGCTGCAGATTACATTTGCTGCCGCTAGGGTGCGTCTAGATTTCTAGGCTAATTATGTTTGTTTGTATGTATGTTTTTGTGATTTGGTGTATGTGAACATCAAGGCTTCCCAAAGAAATTACATTCATCTCTCTCTCTCTCTCTCTCTCTGTGTGTGTGTGTGTGTGTGTACAGCACAATCTTGTTATGTGCAAGAAACCATGTATTCATGATTCCATTTGGATTGGCAGGTGCTGGCCTTCCTCCAGAGTATCTGTGTGTGTGTGTGTGTATGTGTGTGTGTATGTGTGTGTGTGTGTGTGTGTGTGTGTGTGTGTGTGTGTGCGCATGCGTGTGAGTGTGTTTGCATGTGTGTATGTGTATTCATGATGCCATTTGTATCTGCAGGTACTGGCGTTCCTCCAGAGTATCCTGACCCTCAACAACCTGACTGTGGAAATGACTCAGGACTTTCTGCCCTACAAACAGGAACTGCAGCTCAGCCTCCAGAATGTGAGTGAGGGTTAAAGATGGGAAGGGTTGGGTCGGAGGGTGACGGGTTCATGTGGAGGTGAGGAGAGAGTCATTCTAAAACTGAGAATATCCCCTGCATTGTTTGATAAGGAACTAATGTTCCCTCTCAGGAACTAAAACCTAAAAAGCCGGAACAGTTCCCTTTGAATTTTCCCTCTGGGGAAATATCTCTGTGTGTTCCAGTAAAGGAGCGATTTGAATGATTGTTACCGAACGTTCTGTAGGCCAAAATCAAAACACTGGTGAACGTTCTCAAGACTACCTAGACGTGAGCCTCTTCTGGGTTGCCAGATGTAATGCAGACTTAGTTAACGTTAGTTTACCTGCAGCTGCTTAAACGTTTCTCCAACCATGACCCAGCTACACATTACGGAAACAGTGAAAACAAAAAATACCTCTCTAACCAACGTAACATATTTAGCTGAAGTTAGTGATGCAGATTTTATATTCTTCGTTTGGGCCAGCCATGGCCTACTGGTTAGCGCTTCGGACTTGTAACCGGAGGGTTGCCGGTTCGAACCCCGACCAGTAGGCACGGCTGAAGTGCCCTTGAGCAAGGCACCTAACCCCTCACTGCTCCCCGAGCGCCGCTGTTGTTGCAGGCAGCTCACTGTGCCGGGATTAGTGTGTGCTTCACCTCACTGTGTGTTCACTGTGTGCTTCACTAATTCACGGATTGGGATAAATGCAGAGAACCAAATTTCCCTCACAGGATCAAAAGAGTATATATACTTATACTTATACTTTAACAAAGACGTCGCCATCTCAGGAAGCTCCTCCGATGTCCACTTAATTGGTTTCTTGTTTTAATTTTGGCAATGTGCCTGCCTCTTGTAGGATAGGCTACTCGTTCATGACTACAACTGACAGCTGTTGACAGCTGGCCTTTGCTAATTTGGCAACCCAAATGGGGGGACGCGACAGCCCATTATTAATACGCTATTCTAGAATTAATCGTTCAAAACATAAAATGAAAATTCCAAGAGATTCCACCCCGTAACTCATTTTTTTCACTGGTTTTACAGGGTTTTACGGGTTATAGTAATGTTGTCAAATAAGCCATTACTTCAATTCATCGTGTTTCCTTACTCTCTGTTGACATATGGTGATCATTTTTGGAATGGTTACAATTTATTTTCCATTATTTCCTACATACTGGTCCTTTAAACCTGCAGTAGGCAAGATTTTTTTGATCATATTCACTGAAACCGACACTATGCGCCGACAGAACAACATCAATCAGCCGGTTTTAGAAAAAAACCTGCACTTCTACCTCCACCTAGAGCCTGTTATTTGTTTTGCAAAATTCTACAGCTCCCGGTTCTTCTGGTACAATCAGAGCAGGGCTGTGTGAGATCTGACTGTCAATCACAGTCTGGTGCAGTCTAGTGCGTACTGACGAGCACAAACTCAATGAGAGGATGCTCGGTGGTAGTGGGGGAGGGGCATGAGAGTTGTAAACATTCAAAATTTTGGCTAAATCCCCTCAATCTGTCAGACTTGCCTACTGCAGCTTTAAGATAAAAATTCTTACTTACATGTACTTTGAGCTTTCTTGTAAGATTATTTGACTTAAAATAAGTCAAAATCTTCTTAAATAAAACATAAAACAATATAAAAACAAGTCAATTTATCTGCTAGTGAAGTAAGTAAATTGTCTTATCTTAAATTAAGATAAAATTACTTACTCCACTGGCAGATAAATTTACTTTTTTATGTCTTCATTTAATAAGATTTTGACTTATTTTAAGTCAAATAATCTTACAAGAGAGTTCAAAGTAAGTATCTTTTTACTAAAAACAATACTAACTAGATGTTTTATCTTAAAGGGACACCAGGCAACGTTTTCGTGTTAATTACTCATCTTCGTGAGTCGGTATATGGTTAAATGACTCATTACAGGGCAAATGAAGACTCTCTCGCGCGCCCCTACTGCCTGTAGGAAGAATATCCCGCTTGCAAGTTCAGTGTATCGTCGTACCCACCGACCGAAGCAGGATCAGTTTACATCCTGCATCCACAGCACAGAGGCAGGCTAACGAATCGCTAGCGATTGTTGAAAACGTGTGTATAATGGCAGAGCCGGCGAAGAAGCAGCGAAAACCCTTGGAAGATGCAAAGAAAAGGAAAAGAGCTTCAGACCGAGCGAGGGGGAGTTTCGTAGAGAAAAAGCATCAGGCTTGCCTGGTGTCCCTTTAATATGTAGTCCGGTTCGCCCTGTCGGGACTTATTTTCCCAATAATGACCAGCGTTCTATACATTATCCCGCTTATTACACGGCTACTTGCCAAAACGAAACAAGAAACTTCCCACGATATGACTATTTAGCCTACATAGCCTAGGCTATAGCCTATTTGTTACCGTTCATCGTGGCTTTTGCTGAGAAACAAATAGTTCGCTACAACACACGCTGAACTTGAATCAAACATTCTTTATCGGAGGAACTCTTACTCGGAGGAAACCACACTGAGGTTGATGCTTCAACAGTGTTTTTTTTTTTAAGTGAAAACAGTGTATAAGGCCTAAGAAGAATCTGTACAAGGCCTTGCCCTTCTGAGTCCCTGTACACTATTTTGGCTTAAATTTTAACACAACATTTTTAAGCATTGGCCTTTGAGTGCAGTTTCCTCCTTTCCATTGGTCTCTGTGTTACATCAAACAGCAGTGTTACAGCAGAATGCACCCAAAGCAGGTTCTGCTAAATTGTTGTGATACATAAACTAGGGTTAGTTTCCGTAGTTGTTTTAGTCTGGTATCCAAGAGGGGGAAAAGCTCAGATGACGTGAGTGAGGTCCATCCTGTAGTGCAGATTGAAAATATTTTGCAGAATGTTTAATGCATAACACTAAAGCTGATGGTACACAAGACGAATGTTTTAGCAATGGCCAATGCTCCCGAGCATTACCGGTGGAAACATTCCCAATGATCTTCCAATCAGAACACATGGAGCTAGTTATGTGGTTGCTCAGCAATATCCCTCAGTTGCCTCATTCATCATCACCTCAATGGGGCAACACCAAATACTTATTAATGGGGCGTGAATTGCTATCATGAGGACTTAGACCATGGGGTCATTATGATGGAGGTAATTATGTGTGTTTGTGTTTGTGTGTGTTTTGTGTTTTGTGTGTGTGTGTATGTGTAGACGCGCAACCACTTTGAGAGCACTCGAGAAGAAATGGAGGAGTTGATGAAGAGGATGAAGGAGCCCTCTCAGATTGGCAAGATCCATGGGCAGGCCACCATCCAAGGCTACCTCTACGTCCAGGAGAAATGTAAGCACTTAGACGCCTGTGCTCAAACAAAGCAATTCACTGCGGATGCCTGATAAGAGGATGGCCCTTCATCAGCTTGATCGACATGTCCCATGCATTCTTTCTTCTTATTCTTTCTGTGTTTTCTCTCCTTTAATCTCTGTCTCTGTCTGTCCCTCCCTGCCTCCCTGTTTCTGGATCTGTGTGTTTTACATTTCAGGGGCTTTGGGCGTGACTTGGGTGAAGTACTACTGCAAGTACATCAAAGACAAGAGACGTTTTGTTATGGTGCCTGTTGAACAGAAGACTACAACCAAACAGGTATCTTAACAGCGTAGCTTAGTCATTTGTGGGTTTTATGACCTGGTGTAACAAACAAACAAACAAACAAACACACACACTCAAAAACACAGGTCAACAGTTTTTTATTGCTTAGCGCTAAGTGCATGCAGCTGTTTGTTGTCATGCTGTGAGTGAAGAGTGTAAACAGGTTGTTTACTTCTGTCAGACAACCTCGGAGCTCACCCTCAAGTCCTGCATCCGCCGGAAAACCGAGTCCATCGACAAGCGGTTCTGCTTCGACATCGAAACTCATGAGAGGTGAGCTTTCCGATACTCTGCAGATTGAAACCCATGAGAGGTGAACTTTCCGATACTCTCCAGATTGCTTTACCCCCCAGGCAGTTTTTAGATGGAAAAAGTGAGTGTGACCGCAAGGGTGGAGTGAGGCACCCCGGCAGATGGTGGAGCCCCCAGGGGCCAATGGACACTAAAACAGTCGGGGTGGGGATGGGTGGAGGGGTCGGGTAGCACGGAGCTCAATGAGAGATCCATGTTATGCCACATAAACACAGCTGCCAATAAAAGGACCACATATGCTTCCTAACAGATGGCCAGGCAGGCGGTGTAGGCACTATCTTGGAGCACACACACACAAACACACACACACACACAGTTATTTACTAACCTCATATATCCTAGTGTGTACAACATTTACACTCTTTGAACATGTAGGGAGTCAACAGACAGTTTGTAGTTAAATACTGTATGTTCGTGCAATAACAAGTAGGGCTGAACGATTTATTGCATTTGCGAAAATATGATGAAACACGATCTTCAAACCGCAAAGGCTGCGATTACGCTTCGTAATATGCGACGTCACCAAAACGCATTTATACTTGCGCTTGCCGACGCGTCACCGACTCTTCACACCGACCACTGAAGAAGCAAAAAACGTGAACAAGAGGCCCAGCTAACAGTGTCGAGAGGTTAGGGGGGTATTCCAAGTACATGGTTTAGTGACAAACCTGGGTAAGTTAACTCAGAGTAAGTGGTAAACCTCCTAATAGAAGAGCTGTATGGCTTCATTTGCCTAACAAAACAATGCCATAGGGCTCTTGTTGTAGGAGGTTTACCACTTACTCGGAGTTAACTTACCCAGGTTTATAACTAAACCACATACTTGGAATACCTCCCTGATCAGTAGAGCTACTTTGGTTAAAAATAAACCTCTTCATTACCTTTTGCTCGAACCTGCCATGTCCCTGGTGCTAGTTCATAATTCCACTGTGCTGCTACTCTGGCTGGTAACTTCGTTCACATGTCCAGCTGACGATATGACCATTCCCCTTGTGCACTGGAGACTTTGTTTACTGGAGTACAGTGACAGTGACAGTGGGGGCATTTGCGATATCCAAGGGGGTTGGCGGCGCAAACATTTCATCTTACAGGTAATGAATTGATGCATAATGTTATCCGCGAGTAGTTGACACAGCTAACCACCAAAAACCTGGCTGTTCTAACATTAGCTTACCAGCTAAGGCTCTTAGGCTATATACATGCTGCTAACTGCTGATAACTTTGCCTGTTTAAAGAGTTTTGTCTCCGCGATTGGCTTTGTTGTGATATTATGAACAAACTAGTTAATTTGCATGCATGCCTATTGCGCTGCGGTGTTGATGATGCTAACCTTTAACACCAATCTGAACGGTCATTCAGTTGAATTTATTTGCGCTGCAACAATCTAGTTTGTTCCGATTCACGTGCAAGTAGCCTACAGAGGAGAGGAGCGGGTCTGTGTGTGTGTGTGTGTGCGTGCGTGCGCGCGCGCGTATGGAGAGCACAGGACAAGGAGAAGCCGTGTCAGTGCCACTGCATGTAGACCTGTTAACTAACGAAAAAAGATCATATCTACACGAAATAGAAACAAAATAGAAACGTATAAGAATCATTAAATGTTTACAAGGCTGGAAGTTCAACAAATATAGGCCTACTAATGTGATTAAAATGGTTAAATAAAAAATATTTCATTCATCAATCTTATTCAATGACCTAATGCCATCATAACATAGGCCTGGGCTCCAGGAAAGAACAGTTTATGTTTAACTTATCTAATTTTGTGTTGGTCATACTATATTGTTTGTCTTTGTTGAATAAGACAGAAGATAAAGAGCTTAAAAATAATCGCATATTGCATCGCAATCACAATATTGGTGAGAAAAATCACAATTAAATTATTTTCCATAATCGTTCACCCCTAATGGCAAGTCATGAGAATATGTGTCTGTGTCTGTCTCACAATGACACTACTGATGTGTGCTGTGTGGTGTCTGGGCTGTTGCCATAGGAACAGTCCCCTGACCCTGCAGGCAGTGTCAGAGGTGAACAGGAAGCAGTGGATCGAGGCCATGGATGGGAAAGAGCCAGTGAGTGTCTTCCTTTTCAGATTTGCCATGGTTACTAGTAAAATATCACACACACATACACACACACACACACACACACACACACACAGACATACAATAGTAATGTGTACTGTATATTCATGATATGACTTATTCCCAACTATTGTGTCTCTTTTATTTTCAGATTTACCATAATCCTATTCAAAATAAAGCTGAAAGTAAGTATAATTTACTAATAATTTGGCTAAATGTCATCAGACTGTCCTAATAGCTATCAGTATGTGAAAAGTGTTTCGACTTTAGTCCAAAGTCCTTAATAGAAGATTCTTCAGTAGTATTGACATTCATAGGGGACTTGTTTTAACATGATTTGGGGTTCTTTGCAGTGGAGCTGAACGAGGTTGGATTCAAGTTTGTACGAAAGTGCATCAACTATGTTGAGACCAAAGGTGAGATACATTCTGAAGCATATTAAACACAGGAGTTATGCTATAGCGTTATGGTTTGTTACCATGATGATTTCCAATGAGTCATTTTGAGGAGGAGAAATGTGTTCCT